>NC_056744.1:1611799675-1611845156 GCF_019279795.1 Protopterus annectens | reverse complement strand
TGGCTAGTTGGAAAATTGGGACACCCCATCCTGTGTGTTTGCCATGTGTTTTTATTGCCAGTACATCTGTGGGAGGTGTAGTTGGCACATGTTCCTCTTTGCAGGGACACCCATCCTGGTGTTTGTGTCATGCATCTGCACTTGGCACGTGCCATATGTCCTGTACTATTCCCACAGTCATGTATGCCTTCATGCCCTACTACTGGTGTTACTGGCTGTGTGTATGTGGTACACATGGACATTGTGATGTTTGTCTTGACCTATTCCAATGCTAGAACGTAAACATCTGTCAATTAAGTCTTTAAATCAAACTGTAACACTCATTCGTATTTTCAACATGACACTCATTAACACAGGAAGCTGGGATTAATAACATTTTATTACTGTGCAGCAGGAGGCAAAGGAGTATGCAGTCAAAGTTTGGACATTTGTTCAACTCTATACATGTTACATCTGTATGAGCATTCTGTATACTATCATCTTTTGCACACATTAATGATGTTGTCAGTCACAAGGCATTTACATTGCTAGAGTACAGAACATTGTATTCCTACAACAGTGCTCAGGTAATGCTTATTACATGTTTTCCCATGAGGATAGCCCAACCTTGCGAGACACATATTCAGTTAGACTGTACTTTGGTAAGTTCTGCTCTGACACGGTTCCAACACTGTTCATATTCAGTCCTCACTCCGTGTCCTACTAGGTTCCTGTGTCTCTCTGCTGAGCAGCTGTACTCTGTGTTACAGCTCACAAGCCTATCCTCCTCAGTAGAAGGATGACAGATATACCTGTACATACATGTATTATTCTGTAACCGAGCAGATGACTAATGCTGACTGACATACACCTGCTGCACTGGTTACTGCTAGGGTTAGGGTTCAATCACACTGCAGCTACACTACAAGCAATTACATGCATGAGAAGCTGTACTGCTATATTGTCAGGTAGAATAATATGCATTATACACTATTAGCTTCTAAAGTTGCACGTCATATTATGTTTAAATATGTATTTTGCTAACATTCTCCCTCCTTTGATTGCTTCTACTCTATCCAGAGACATATACAACATTATTTCATTCCTGGCGTCTTCCTCTGTGGAACGTTTAACTAGGCAGGTAATTTGATGTACATTGCAAGTAGGATTGCATTTTCTATTGACAAATACCACTACAGGTCTTGATCCATAGTCTCGGGTACAGGTATGTTGCCAGAGTCCCTGACTAATACTTACATGCACAGTATCCTGCACTAGACACATGCTCCCAATATGAGCAGAACAACACAAATGGCAATCATGATATTCAGTATGACTGACCCCATCCACCCAATGGTTTGTGGAAATGGTTCGGCAGTGGGTTTGGGCCTGGTTCCGCCATGGATGACACCTGCTATATTACCTGTAGGTGGGCGTTGCTTTTGGTCTCTTCATGTGGTAGTTGGACACAGCGATCTTCTTCAGTAAGCGCGCACGTATCAATTCTCAGCGCCACGGTGCAATCGTGCACTATTACATTTTCTGACACAACAGTTCTCATTGCATCCAGTTCATCAGTCACATGTTCAGGAGCGGGAAGTCACATTCATCCTTCCTCCGACAGTTTTTGATAACTTCCTCTGTTCCCTGATTGATTTCACTACTCCAGAAGCTGGGGTGTTCCAGCCCAGGTTGTGGCAGCTGTCACTGAAGTCCATATGAATCGGTATTCCTTTATCTCTTGCAGAGGACTGACATGTCAGAACAGCTTCCATTTCACCCACTGGATTAGTAGGTTTCTCGACTGTGTTCCCAGTTCTTCGAGCTATATGTGTTATAGTTAGTTTTTACCCACAGGCAATTGTACAGTATGTCATGTGACTGGAGCCAGATAACCCAAATAAGAACTGCCGGACCAATTCAGAGGTAACGATTGCTATGCTTATTTCACACAAACAACATAACTATATTCTACTTTATTACTGATGCGGGTTACCTCTGCATGTAACAAATTCCTGTCTCTAACAGAGGACTGTTTATACAATTCAGGATGTTTCTGCACATCCTTCAACATTGTTCTCATGATGTTTCAATACAAATTAGGAATGGTGCTACAAGTAGTACTGTGATCTTTGGCTGTTATATGACATCCGTAAGACACAGTTATGTTACAAATACTCCCACCAACTGAAACTGTACCATGTTTATGATAACATACAATTCCTTTTTGTGTAACAGGTAAGTACATTGCCACGTTGTCCTGTGATCTCACAGAACCTGTATCAAAGTGTAGATATTCACAAGTCTCAATCTATCCCCAAGGGGACAACATGCATCGGAAGTCCTCCATATGATGTAGGTATGGCAGTACAAACACAGCAATTTAAAGTGTTCCTAGTCTCTATATGCACACGCATCATGCCTAGGTATCTGTTGAGGTGTGGAAGACACTCTGTGGCCAGTTCATCACGTATCAGTATTTGTATCCGTGTAGTTATATGCAGGTAAGGTCCCGGAAATTGTAACGTAAACACAAACATGGTTAATAGGTGTATAATCATTAGGACAGCAAACATAAATGTCTTTGGGGTTGCTTTGTATTGTTATACAGTCTTCCTCAGGTGATTCGGGCTCTTTGGTATATCAGCTACAAGATGTCAATCAGACTTGATATCCTTTACCAGTTTGAGAAATGTGAGGTGGACCCAGGACGACCTCTCTGCAAACTTTACTGCGGTAGGCGTTGCCAACAGTACACGGTACAGACATTCGCACTGTCCACTTGGCAATAATGTTCTTTGGATAACAGTGACATACACACAGGATACTGGTGTCAGCTATGCTTCCGTCTTCGTTTGCTCTTATCTGTAACAGACTTTAACTGAGGAACAGTGTTACTAGTTAACAATCCTCTCATGTCACCTACTACTGAGTCATCGACCTCCGGCTCTGCAGGCATGACAGCTTTCCACTCTGGCACATGATATGCCATTCCACATACTACTTGAAGTGGGTGCAGCACTTTACATTTGGAACTGTTGTCATGCTCAGCAATGCTAGAGGTAGACAGCTCATGTAACTCGTCTGGATGTCACCCACCAAACTCCTCTACTTATTTCTCGGGATCCCATTCTGCGGCAGCAGTCGTGCTGAGTGTGGGTTGTACATGCAATTGACATTCATGGTATCTGAAGTAATCCCCAGGTAGCGTGATTGTCTGGTTAACTACATGTGTTCTATTGTCGCTGTAGCTTCTTTACAGCATGCCAGATCTAGGGATACTTAATTTTACTGGCACCTTTGCCACTGCTGCTGCATCCGGATTACTGGTTGGGAATGCTTCTACCCATTTTGATTATATATATGTGTAATCGCTAAACAGTCTTTGTTCCGTTCGCATTTATGCAGATGTATGAATTCCATACAAATAGTACGGAACAGTTAGGGTGGTGTAGGTAAACTCACTCCCTTCGGTTTAAATACTCCCTGTGCATGATATCTCGGCAAACGTGACACGCTGCTCATGAGGTTTGTATGTGGTTCGTAATTCCGTATGTTAGGGTATTCTGTTAACCAAATGTACCATCCCCTGTTGAGACATGTCTGTACCCATGGCTCCACAAAGCCGCATATCTGAATATATTAGGCGTAAATATGGGTTTTCCCACTGGGGATATGTGCAGTCCGTGTTCAGGATTGCTCCTCGTCATAACCACGTCGGCTTTTCTGCTTTCGTAGTTGCTGTTTGCATTGTTTGTACAGTTTCTACATCTAAACAGTCTGAGGTTTGTCATTCCTCATTCACACAGACACTTTCCAACTGTGACGCTGCTTGTTTTGCAGGTGCATGAGCTCATGCCTCAACTTTCCTACTGTTATCCTGTTGCTTTCTATGCCCTGCACATTTACAATTACCTACTTCAGTGGGTAACTGCATGTAGTCTAATGCATTCAGGTTCGTATGCGCATGATTAATCGGTTTACCGGTGGATGTTATCATTCCCTATTCTTCCACTGCTGCTCATAAACATGCACTGCACAGACAACAGAATGACTATCGGGACATATGTCCACACATCATTTTTCCGCTACACTACAAGCACGTGTTAAAGCTATCTATTCTGCTGCTTGAGCAGACACGTTATGCTGCAGGGTTTGGCCGTCTACAATGTCATTATCAATAACTACTGCATAAACTACTTCATTCGTTCCTGTAGGACTCTGTCTACATGATCCGTACACATTAACTGTCACCTCTGCATCATCTAAGGGTATATCAGTGTTATCATGTCTGTGTGTAGTTATTTAATCCATTTCGTATAGGCAACTGTGTGGTGTGCCATACACAGGTGTCAGCCGTGGCGTTGATAGGTTTCATGTTGTACAACGTTCAATCACCATGTGAGGTTGACTCAGTGGTATGGTCAGACATGACAAATGTCTAGCACGAGTCAGGAATTCTATCTTCTCTTGCAGCAGATTGATCGCAACTGCATGACACATTCTCACAGTGAGAGGGTGGTCTAGTAACATTACGGCCGGGGCCTGTACTGCCATGGGTGCTACAACAACTGCCTGTACACAATGTGGCACTGACCATGCCACAGTGTCCAACTGCAATGAGTAGTCATCTATTTAGCGTTGCTTACTTCCCTGCTGTTGCATCAAGACTGACGTCATATATCTCCACTTACAATCTACGGTCTGACAACATGTGTTATGATTATTCACGAGACCTACTACAGCTGTTAAGGCTATCAATCGTTCTAGTCTGCATAACGCTGTTTCTGCTACTGTAATCCGGTGTACTATGTGTTGTGCTGCCATAGGTGTATTAAGGGTTAAGGCAAACAATACAGCGGATTCCACAGCATTGTTTGGTATCCAGATTTAACATGTGTTAGTCGGCCCAGACACGACATCATTCCCTTCTTGTTAGTTGGCTTGGGTGCTTATTATATTGCTACCTTCCTATCGTCATGTGATGTTCTACCCTACTTGGATACCAGATATGCCAGGTAATTGACCTGTATTCTCTGTAGTTGCAATTTATGCTTGCCTACTTTATGTCCCTGTTCTGCTGATTATCTCAATAATGCTATTGTATCTTCCATACATTGCTGTTGGGTAGGGGCCGCAAGCAGAATATCATCCAATTAAAGTGGATCTTGACTGGCCCCGGTGGAGTTGACACGGAATGTAGCTAGCCATCCCCTGTGAGAATATCGTTGTACTTTCACAGTAGCCCGATAGCGGGTATGGCTGTATCTGTCACCCTGACTGTACAAGCAAAGCAATACGAACTATGTGGATGTATAGGTATTGCAAAGTAAGCATAGCTTATATGTACCACGGTAAGATACTTCTGTGGCATGTTCATAGCATTGAATATAGTGTGTGGGTCTGGCACCAACGCTACCCTAAGTATTCTTACATTATTTACAGCTTATACATACTGTACCATCCGCCATTCCCCTTTTGGTTGCGCATCAGGACATAGAGGGGTTTTGCATGGTCAATAGCGATTACTTTGTGGATGGGAATTCCTCTCTGACTTTGCAGATATCTTCTGGTGTCCACGGTCTATACGCCACGGGGTTGGGTCCTGGCCTTCCTGTCCTGCATGATGGTTCGGTACTTCAATTAATTGACAGATATCCTCACTCTGTTTTAGTACTGTGTTCTTACTCGGGTGTCCCTAGGTATGTTACGTGTTCGGGATGTGGTTTCAATAGCTTCTATTACATTTGTTCGTTGTGCTACCTCTGTTGCCACAGGATACGGTGTGGGGACTAGCCTGCCCCCCCGCTTAATATCCTGCATGTGGTATCTGAGGTGGTAGGGTGTTGGGGGGGGGGGTCGGTACTACTGTATTATGATCTTCTCTGTGTATGTATGATGCTTAGCCATTTGTAGTGTTCTATTCCCTTGGTTTACACTACCTCAGTCCACCGATGTGCATGACGGATACCCAATTGTCGCTGTTTTGTCGCCTGCACATCTTAGGGCTGCCACCTTTTCCAATGCACAATGTGGGACATTAGTGTTGAGCGTGTAATTTGCCTGGAAAATGCATACCCACGGCCAGTACATAGGACAGGTATTCACGTTTTGCCAGGAGAGCGACCAATTGTTGTAGCATTTCAGTTGCTTATTCTGTTTATTATTATATTTTGCTGTTCCACATACAAATTTACTGTTTTATGCTACCATCTTGATATATATCTGGGAAATGTTTGTCCTGAGATATCAGGACATTTGACATTTGTTCGGTTTATTTACAGGACACGGCTGGCCAGAGAGGGCATATCCCTCTCAGGGTGGAACAGGTGTTTACCTTGGAACATATGCATCAAATTTTCAGGGATTACAATGTTTCAGTAGCGATATGTTGCCTAATATACCATCAATGTCATATTTATTACCCCATTTTGCTGCGTAACTCACATTATGTGCTCTCTGCGTTGCATATTCTTCACGTCACCCGTCAAGCGCGGATCACATGATCTGTTGTTTTGATAATCTCCCATATCCTCTACACGACTGCATTACCCTTCTGTCATAACACGTGTGTCTCCTTCCCTGTATCCACTGTAGTGTCTACAATCACTATTTACTCTGCTGTGTGTTCCCCTGACCTATGTTCAGATTTAACAGTATGTGGGTAGGTCTTAGACCCGATATCACTACTGTTAACAGAAACACAATGTAGTCTGGTCCCTGATCTACAATAGACACAAAAGGCAGACACTCCTTACCTGGGCCTCCTGTTTAAGGCTGCACGTTTTCTTCTTGGGATCCAGTTTTCCGCTTTTCAGCCACAGATCAGACAGTAAACAGCCTCTTTACACACAACAATTCAGTCGGAGGTCTTTTCATTCAAGAAGAACCATTTATGCATATTCTCCAGCGTACATGTCTAACCAGCCATGCACTCTGACCTGTAGCTTACCAAGGGAATTCCGGATTACAAGGATCACAATGTGAAATAAGTTGTTACAACCAGACTGTAGTTATCAGTAGGCTTTTCTAAGTGACAGCCGATAACACAGGAGGCTCGGGTTCAGAACGTTTTAGTAGTGTACACAGGCAGGCTAAATAATATACAGTCCAAGTATGAGAGTTTTCTCTGACTCTATACAGTAAGCAGTTTCTTTATATAGTGTTTACAATCAGCTTTTGCCCACCTTACTGACGTGGTCGGTCACAGGGCATTTCCATCACTATGGTCCGCAATAGTCTATACATACGTGGGTGCTGGGGTCGTGCTTTTAAATTGTTTTCTCATGGGAATAACACACCCTTGCAAGGCACCTTGTACATTACAGTATCCTTTTGTGATTGTAGCTGTTTCAAGGACCCTAGACTGTTACGATACAGTGGACAGTTAATTTCTTAATACGTTGCTTTGTCTCTCTGGTAGGGAGTTGTACTGCTATCTTGATTGAGCTCACAAGGCCATCCTCCTCTGGGGAAGGAGTGCTGTTATGCATGTACATACATTTATTGTTCTGTAACCCAGCAAATAATTAATGATGACAGACATGAGCCTGCTGTACTGCTTACTGCCAGGTTCAGAATTCCATCACAGTACAGCTTAGCTTCACCAATTACATGCAGGCTTAGTTCTGCTGCCATATTCTGCGGTACAATTCAACACATTACATAGTATTTCGAGTGTAAACTGGAACTTCATATGTGTTTCTATATATTTTATGAACAACATCCATCCAGCCATATGCATGTTGTTCCGTCCTTTACCTTGACCGTGTGTATTTGTCCGTCCAGCCACGCTAATCTCCACATGTGATGTCCCAGTTTCCCCTTCTTTGCCTGTAGCACCCTGTTAGGGCGTCCTGTGTGGTAGGCACCTGTTCCGCTATATGTGATCGACTTCACTGCAAAGATAATCATCGATGCGGTGGTCCAACGACCCGACTTGTCCACATGTGTACACTTATGTGCACCGTGTCGTATGCAAACCTAGATGGTTTGGACGGGTACATACTACATGCCGGATGTACACATTCTGCTGACACATTCACATGCAGCCATTTACATATCTGTACCTGCGGTGGGTTGGTGACATGTGGGGTACGTATTTGCCCGCGTGGCATTGCCTAACACAAACTTCTTACCACAGTTCAGGTATGCACATTGTGTGTGGTTGTATAGCTGCACACGGATGCTAGCAGGTTTGGGTATACATGGGTGTGACTGACATGTACAATGAGGCTATTGTGTAGTACATCCGAATGCATGGGTTCTGCTTCTGGATATTACACTTCATCATACACCATCCAGTGTATGCAACAGAGATGTTGCTGGGTCTGGGATATGTTGCTATGCACATGTTTGCCTGTGTTTGAGGTATCTTGCTTCCTTACTGTTATGTCAGCACAGCTACCCGGCTATGTACTGTCACTACTGCTTGTGACCATTATGGTTGGCACCTTTTCCAATGCCCATAGTGGGGCATGTTATGTGGACACTTCGGAATTTGCAGGACTACACATACCCAGGGCTAGTGCAGTTGACAGAACTTCACTTGTTTGCCATACTATGAGCTTATTCTGTAAGCGTTTGGGTTCCTTATTTATTTTCTTATGCCATGTCTGTGTTCCATATCGTAATGTATATGTTTTATGCTACTATTTACATGTATATTGCGGGAATTTGCGTGGCAGGGGATCGGAGGTCATTTTCCATTTTACGATTGTTGCAGGGACACGACTGTCCAATCAGGGACTGTCCATGGCACATTGGGACAGCAGGTAACCCTGGTGACCATGCCCATGTCGCTACTGGGGTTTCCACCTTTTCCATTTTCCGATCTGGGATATTTCCGGGACTCACATCTGACTTTACAGGCCGACACATACAAACGGTCACTATATAGCATAGAAATTCACTTGTTTGCCTAAATAATATGCTTATTATTGTGGCAATTTCCTTGCTTATTCTGTTTATTGTGTCATTTAGGTATTTCTGTTACAGAAATAACCAATTCATGCTACCATTACATTAAATACGGGATATCATTTTGTCCTACAATCGTAGCACATCAGCCATTTCTAATACGTTTTTTTCGGGACACAACTGTCCATGGAGAGACTGCCCCAACCAAAGTGGGACAGGTGGTGACCTTAGTCGCTGCTCCTATGTCGGTGCGGCGCGCTGACATCGGCTGTACACCTTCTCTGAGTGTAAACACTGACAGTGCATTGCGGACGACGCGGTCTTATCGTATCCTTTGTTCCTTGGACGGGTACACTTATGCCTTCGTGGCTTCTATTTGCTTCTCCGTTAATTTGGGACGGGGACTATGTTGCATACTGTACGTGCGTTTCATTCTGCACAGGACCTGGCTGCTGCCATTACTATTGTGGGCGGACCGTGGCTGTCAGCACATTAGGTTGCTCACCTCATGCCGGCTTAGACACGCCTCCAGACGCATCCTACCTGGGCTCGCTCATGTACACCACGCACGTGTCTGTGATTCCGGTGCACTCTCATTAATATGTATATGGCGCTACTGCGCCGGATATTCCATGCACCGCCGGCGCAGGCCTTACGCCGGCCTTGCGCCGAGCTTCATGAATCCCGGGGCAAGTCTAATCGCAATGTAAGAAAATCAAATAAAATAAAGTAAAAAATAAAATGAAATGATTTTTAGATCTGTAGTCCTTTATTCAAGTATCCTCATATGAAAAAGGTAGATGAGCACTGTGAGTGAGGGTTACAGCTTATGCATTAAATACCATTTCAATTAATTCAAGAAAAAAAAAAACACATGGAAAAGCAAAAACATAACCTAGATTACCACAGCTTATTTATAAAAAGTAGCCCTTGTCACTGGTTAAATTTATTGACCAATAGGGTCTAATTCAGGGAGTTCTGTGATTGGTTTATCATAATTTCAGCAAGGACTGAAAATAGGTTTTCATGCATCTCCTTTTGAAGTACTACTAACTTAGGCTAATGGGTGGAGTGTTGCTATTAGATTTTACTGCCTTATGTACCTGGAAATAAAACAGTGTGTAGGGGATTTAAGGCTTAGCATGGGTCACAATCAGAGATAGACATTCAAAATAAGTTTAACATGTTCTATTAATATACCCTATTCCCTTGCTAGGCAGTCACGCATTAATAAAATGCCCTTTGAATAGTAGTATGTTTTTTATGTTGGGGGGGCTACAAAATAAAGCTAAAATGAAACTGTGAGACTATTACAATTTGGTGGGGAAAAGACTTTACCAGCTCTTTCGCTTTTGGCTTCCTCAGATCTGCCTTGGGGGGGAGAATTGGATTTATAAAGAAATGTTGATGTTCATGTGTTTGAAAGAAATAAACAAACTAAATTTAAAGATGTTAAAAAATTTGAAAACTAGACTTGGGCCTTAAGCAAGAAAAAGTTCTTGGTGCGTGAAGGGTAATGAAAGCTGAAACATCTCCAGATGTAGGGGACATAGTTGGAAATGCAAATGCCACTGCGAGTCATTGGTCTTGAATTCCTAGTAGCTCAAGCGATTGGACCTTGGGTATAGGGTGCTTTCTTTTTCTATGCTGCCAATGGGAAGCTATATCAGGCCATCCATTTTTAAATGAATATGTAAAAAAGTCTACTCCTGTTTTGTTCTACAATAAGTCTATATTTATTTATTTAATTTATTTTTTATTTATTTATTATATGTCATTTGTGAATATTAATATGATTTATGTAGAAGTATGACAGAAGGAGAAACTGCCAGCCCGGATATCTGGAATTATGTAAGTGGTTGTGTGCCATTTGTTAATCTCAACATGATTCATATATGCCTGTGTTATAAATGTATTAGAACTGTATGTCATATTGTATAGACACATGCTGAAGAGATATTTTTACACACTACTGTAACAGTTTAGCAGTAGAAACTGGAACACAGAAGGTTAACTTGCAAAACTTCAGAAGAATGGTTGAAGTTAAGTTGCTTTATAGCTGGGCCGTAAACAAAAGATGTTATCTCAGTTTCAATGCAACACGGAGACAGGATGTCAAACTATTGTATTGTAAGTGTTTTATTGTCTTAAGTCTTCCAGCAGCTGCAAAGATGTATTTTTCACAGGGAGATGCTAAACGCTGGCAGTTTCTAGCAATGGGGGTTGTCACCTGGGATAGTCAGATGACAAGAAGTGATGTCAAGCTGCAAGTATCTCAGCAGTAATATTTGAATTAATTTAACAACTCTCAGAGAGAGACAGAGAGAGAGAGAGAGAGAGAGAGAGAGAGAGACAGGGCATTTTGTATTTTATCTCTGACCTGGCAGCATCAGCTGGGAAAACCCATCATCACATCTGCACTTGTCTTCCTGTAAGTTAACTAACGTACAGTAATTTATTTTAGATTCAGCAAGGGATATAGTAAATATTAGTTTAGATGTTTTCTGTATTTATTTGAGATTGTCCTGCAATGCTGTTTTAAATATTTCCTGTGATTTTGAACTCTGAGGTCACTGAGAATACATAGTTACTGCCTTGTCTTTTTATCATTCACTATTAAATATATTTAAACCTTTCAATTGTGGCTGGTCTGTCTAGAGATATTTAAGCTATCAGAGTACTTGCATATCTATTTGGTGACACTGTGCAGGCCACTCCTAATAGCCTTGCACTTGGTCAAACTACCATTTGGATTAACAGTAAAATTACACAGTAAGACTGGATACCCTTTGCTAAGGGCCTTAAAGTAGCTGATAAATAGTGGCTGGTGGCAGTGAAAACTACCTTATAGTCTGGGCAGAAGGGGGCATAGCTAGTAAACTTGTGCCAGCCTTTCCCATGTGTGTATGTGTCTGTGTGTAAATCAAACTTCAAAGTGTGTGTGTGTGTGTGTGTGTGTGTGTGTGTGTGTGTGTGTGTGTGTGTGTGTGTGTGCATGCGCACGTTTGTCAGCTACTTGGGCAGGGACAAAGCATTGGATGGATAAAGGGTACTGGCGGTCTTGGCCACTCAGCTGAGATCTCAACTCTATAGCTGTGTCAGTGGGGAGTCTTATTGGAGATCTGGAGAAAGAGGGAGAAACCAGCCCCACACTAACTGTTCTCTGTGTGCTTTTAAGGGAAATTGTACTGTGTGTGTGTGTGCTCGTCATCCTCCCATTGTGTATATCCCCCACTGGTGCCAGTGGTGAGGATTGAGGCTCCTTGATTACTGTGCCAGTGTCGGGGTGTCACACAAAGAATAGTTCAAAAAGGAGATTTGCAGGACAATCGATAAATGTATAGGTCAACAGTTTACACATACAAAGTACAGCAAAATATTAAAAATTAGTAAAAAGTTTAACACTGATAATTTAGATGCATCAAGGTTATATACAAAGTAATACAATCTAATCAAGAACACCTTCCATAAGGGTGCATCTACATAGCAAAACAGATAAAAGAAAGTGTGCAAGCATTTAGCCGTCAGTTATGCAGTTTTGTAAAGTAGGCACAGTACATAGTCTAAGAAATTTACAAGTCAGTCTCACAGATTATGGTTGTTGAGGGAAAACAAAGGGAGAGGTAGAAAGTACAGTTTTGTACCTACCATAAATGTAGATGTCCGATAGATATGCAACTGCAGTCCTGACATATGGGTTGTCCTGCCTCAGGCAGCCCTTCGGCCGGATTCCAAAGTCTGGGGCCGGCGTCGGCCGATGTCGCCTCCTCCCCGACGTCAGAGCGGCTGGGGTATAAAGGCATCCACCAACGCCATCTTCTTCAGTGTTTCTTGCCTCAGATGCCAGGTGCCCTCCAAGGAAGGCTAAATTTGGTGAATGGATAAACAAAAATTCCAGACATGTACAACAGTAATAAACAGATACACCATAACAGATATCCCCAGCTAATAGGAAAGGGGGGGAATGGACCCAAGGGAAAAAACAGAGGGGTAGGAGGGAGGGTAAACCTGACTGCAGTTGCATATCTATCGGACATCTACATTTATGGTAGGTACAAAACTGTACTATGTCCTTCAAGAATGCAACTGCAGTCCTGACATATGGGTTGAATACCATAGCCAAGTTGGGGGTGGTAGGATCTAAGCAAGGGACGGTGTAGCTAGAAGCCCCTGCAGGACTGCCGAAGCAAAGCCTGCTCGGGATCTGGAGTACAATGGCAGGTTGTAGTGTTTGGTAAATGTATGCACGGAGCTCCATGTAGCAGCCTCTAGAATGTCCTTTGTAGCCACTCCTCTTAGAAAAGCTGTGGATGTGGCTATAGCTCTGGTGGAGTGTGGTCTAATATTGGCTGGCACACCTTTTCCATGGAAAGAGTAACAGAATCTGATGCAGTGTCCAACGCATTTTGAAATTGTTTGTTTGGAGACTGCTTTTCCTTGCACTCCAGCAGCATAGGCTACAAATAGTTGGTCAGACTTCCTGGTGGTCTTTGTTCTGTCCAAGTAGTAGCGTAATTGTCTGTGTATGTCCAAAGTATGCAGCAACTTTTCCCCTTTATTTTGAGGATTGGGAAAGAAAGTAGGCAGGTGGATTGCTTGATTTAGAGACACCCTGGATATCACCTTTGGCATGAATGAAGGATTGGTCCTTAGAGAAACTCTGTCCTGATGGAAAATGAGAAAGGGAGGTACTGCCATGAGGGCCTGTATCTCCGAGACTCTTCTTGCTGAGGTAACTGCCAACAGGAAGACCGTTTTCCAGGAGAGAAATTGCATTTCTGAAGATGCTGCTGGTTCAAAAGGAGGAAGAGTTAATTTTCCAAGACATAATTGAGGTCCCATGCAGGAATTGGAGGTTTTCTAGGAGGTTTGATATTCTTTATCCCTCTTAGAAACGGTCTTAGCAAGGGATGCGAAAACACCGGTGGGTCACAGTTGTAATTTGCTGAGATTGCTGAAGCGTGGATTTTAATGGAAGAATATGAGAGGCCACTATGAAACATTTCTGCCAAGTATTCTAAAATCTGAGGTATGCTCATCACTGATGCATCCTGGCCCTTGTTGGCATTCCGGATGATGAATCTCTTCCACTTGGCCGAATAGGTTTTTCTGGTGGAAGGTCTGCGTGCTTCCAGCAAGATTTCCTGAACTTTTTCGGAGAGGGAGACATGGGGCAAATTCATGGAACCCTCCAAGCTGTCAGCTGCAATGTTTGCAGGTTTTGATGAACAGTCCTGTAATTGTGCTGAGTTAGGAGCAGAGGCCATTGAGGCAAGGGCCACGGTTTGGTGTGAGATATGCTCAGTAGCAAAGGATACTAGTGCTGCCTTGGCCAGTCTGGAGCTATCAAGATTCCTTTTGGTTGATCTGCTTTGATCTTCAGTAACACCTTGGTCAGTAAAGGTAGAGGAGGAAATGCATAGATTGTTAGGGTATTCCAGCTGAAGGACATTCCGTTTTCCAGGCTAGAGGATGGTGTGTCCTTGTGCAGAACCTTTCCAGATGATGATTGAGATGAGAAGCAAAGAGATCTATGTCTGGTCTTCCCCATGCAGTTGTTATTTGTGAGAAAATGTGTGGATGCAGCATCCATTCGTGTGGATCCAAGAAATTTCTGCTCAACCTGTCCGCCAGAACATTGCCCTTGCCCGGAACAAACTGGGCTTGCAAGTGGATGTTCCGTTTCAGGGACTTTTCCCAAAGATTCATTGTTAATCTGCAGAGGGGATATGAGTGAGTGCCCCCTTGTTTGTTTATATACCACATGACAGTGGTGTTGTCTGTCATTAGTAGATGACCTTGTTGAAGAGATTTTTCGAAGGCTTTGCATGTATCACTGCCAACATCTCTTTTTGATTTATGTGCAGATGCATTTCCATGGGAGTCCATTGTCCCTGAATGCATCTGCCCTCCGTGTGTGCCCCCCATCCATGGTCTGAGGCGTCTGTTGTAATGGTTTGACTTGCTTGAGCTTTGTTGAAAGGCATGCCTTCGTTTAAATGACTTGCTTGAGCCCACCACAAAAATTCCCTTTTTAGGCATGGTATGAGTGGTATTACGTCTTCTAGGTTGTGGCTGTGTTGAGACCACAAGCTTTTTAGGTACCATTGTAGCTTTCTCATGTGTAGTTTTGCCAGAGGGATCAGAAGAATGCAAGATGCCATGAACCCGAGGGCCTGCAGGGTCTTCCTTGCGGTCAGCTGGGTAAGCTTTGCTAGGCTTTTGAAGTAATCTGGTAAATGCTGTTTCTCCTCTGTGAGGAAAGCCATTTGTGATTGTGTGTCCAGTTCTGCTCCTAGAAAAGTAATCTTTTGGGATGGCAGCAGTCTTGATTTTTGGATGTTGACTGTGTATCCCAAAGCCTGTAGCAGCTGAATGACATAATCCAAGTTTTTTGTCAAGGTTTGTTTGCTGTCTGCTTGTATGAGGCAGTCGTCCAGGTAAGGGTATATTTGAATCCCCTGGAGCCTGCAATGTGCAACTACTGATGCCAGGCATTTTGTGAATACTCTGGGCGCAGTAGATAAGCCAAACGGCAATGCTGAGAATTGATAATGCTCTGTTCCTGCAAGAAATCTGAGGTATCTTCTGCAACTGTGTCTGATTGGGACATGCAGGTATGCCTCCTTGAGGTCCAGAGTGACCAGCCAAGACCCCTTGCCCAGCATGGGAAGGAGTTGCTGCAACGTCAGCATTTTGAATTTTGGCACAATGAGAAAAGTGTTTAGAATGGACAAGTCCAGTATAGGCCTCCATTGTTTTTCTTTTCTTGGAACAAGGAACAGTCTTGAATAGAATCCCTGGCCTTGTTCCTGAGGAGGAACCTTTTCTATTGCTTTTATTTGTAACAGCTTTGAAACTTGTATGAGTGCCTCTGCCCTTTGATTTTGTGGCAGGTTTGGCATGCCTTGTCCAGTTGGTAAGGTATGGAAGTGGAACCTGTAACCTTTGTCTATTATGTCCAGAATCCATTTGTCCTTGGTTAAAAGGAGCCAGTTCTCTGAGAATAAGGATAATTTTTCACCTAGAGGTGCTTCTCTTTGAGGCTTGGTAGGCGGAGTGAAAGTCAAGTCATTGTGATTGTCCCTGAGGTGCAGGTGAACTACCTGCGCCACTTCTCTGATTTGGTGGTTGCCATTGGCGGCCCCTGTAGGAGCCTCGGTATTGCCCTCTACCTCGAGCACGCCTGTTTTTTCCCCTTTGAAACTTGTCAGTCTGGAAAGGACCAATTCTTTGAAGGCCAATTCCTGCTGAATCTGGGTGGCTGAACCTGGAGGAAATCCTTGACTGTCTGTACTGATTTTGCCTTTTCCTCAATTGACTTCAACACATCCTGTGCATTAGCACCAAAAAGCTTCTGTTTTTCCAGAGGTGCATCCAGGAGCTTTACTTTAACATGGTCTGGCAGTGGCTGTTCTTTCAACCAAGCATCTCTACGTATAACGGCCCCTGTCATAGCTGCCCTACATGAAGCTTCCAATGCAACATAACCACACTGAAGAAAATGATTGCTAACCTGCTGAGTGTTATGTACCAAATCCTGCAATGCCTTTCTATCTATAGGCTCAGGAGAGGCTAACTTTTTCTGCAAATCATCCATTAAGTAATACTGGTACTGAAACATATGAAAAAGGCAGTTAAGCGACCTCATGGCAAGGGTGGAAGAAGTATAAACTTTTTTTCCCCATCTCTCCAGGGACCTAGCTTCCCTGTCAGCGGGCAGAGGGTTTTTGGCAGAGGAAGTAGCCACTCCTTTGGGCCCCTGAGAAATAGTTTCTAGATCCACAGAATGGGCCTTAAAGAGATGCTTATGAGTTTCAGGGACTCCGTAACATCTGTCTGGCTTGACAGGAGCAGGAGGGAGAGAATCAGGGGAAGCACTGGAGTCGGAGAATACATCATCCAGGACATCCAGCACTGGAGGGATAGCTAAAGGCCTGTGCTGGGGTAACTTAAGGAAGGTACATAGCCTTTTCCTGGAATCAGAAAATTCCTGACCCTGCCACTGAAAATGTTTTCTCATGGAGTGGAGAACTTCACCGAAAGAAATATCCTCTGGAGGAGAAGCAGAGGGAATTGATTCCTCAGCATCAGAGTCCTCATAGGCCTGGAAGGATTCTTCTTGTGTGTCTGAGTGCTCTGAATCCCCAGAGGCTTCATCTGAAGAGAGGGTGTCTGCCTGCTCAGTTCTAGGCCTTTTATCTGCAGGCGGCTGAGAACCTCTGTCTGGGTGCGGCTGAGAACCCCTGATAAGAGATTAGATCTGCAGCAAGAGTCATGATCTGTCTATCAGAAGGGCCCTGAGAAGTAGTTTTAGGATGGGCCTTGGCTTGGCTGGGAGCCTTAGCACGTGCAAAGGCCTTGATAGACATGGATACCGGAGGCCTAGCTGCCCCACGTGCAGGGGTAACTTTGTCCACAGGAATGGTGTCGGGTAGATCCAGAGCTTCGGTTTCTGGAGGAAAATCAACAACCGGCACCGGTGAAATCTCCGGGACAGAAGAACGCGTTAAAGTGGTGTCGTCGGCCTGGAGCGGTTGAATTACCATTTGCGAAGGGACCGATGCACTCGCGGAGGGCTTAGACGTGGTATCGGTGGACGACGCGGGCCGCGGATGTTGGTCCCAGTCCTTGCGTTTTTTGGTAGTTTGTGCTGTCGGTTGTTCCGGCGGCATGATATAAGCGTAGGATTCGCCAAAGAAGTCTTCGGCAAATTCTGCCCGGTGCCTGAGTGCGCTTATTAAAGCAAGCACAGGCCGAGACGTCGTGGTCTGGGCCCAGGCAAGGGAGGCAGTAAGAATGGAAGTCCTTATGAGGTATTTGTTTACCACAAGACAAACAATTATTAACTTTTTCAATTTTTTCTGACATCGGCTGAGGCGAGAAAAAATGTTCCCCAAACGGGGTACTTAGCTTTTAAATGACTTCGGTAACAGAAAACACAGGAGCTGACCGACTGGCACTTGCGAACTGCTTCTGCTTCGGGCACCGCGTGGCAAGAAAGACTGAAGATGGCATCGGCGGATGCCTTTATACCCCAGCTGCTCTGACGTCGGGGAGGAGGCGACATCGGCCGACACCGGACCCAGACTTTGGAATCTGGCCTACCGAAGGGCTGCCTGAGGCAGGACAACCCATATGTCAGGACTGCAGTTGCATTCTTGAAGGACATCAGCAAAGGAGGTGAGGGTAGACAGTTAAGGAGGATGTGTGCAGTGGCAGGTCCCTGTGCTTCTTAGAAAGTCTTTGATAGCAGTTTTGAATTGTTTTGGTTGTCTAATAGTTCTAATAATCACAGGGGAGTTTGTTCCAAGAGAGGACAGGGTAGTAAGCTATATAGGTTGTTAGAAAAATATGTACTTAAACATATATGAAGTGCTAGTTTAAAAGCAAATAGTATGCAATGCATTTTATTCTATTTTACAATATGGCAGTAAGAATGATCTTACATGTAATTGCTTGAAGCTTTGGAGCTGCAGTGTGATTGAACTCTGACCATGGCAGTAGCCAGCTCAGCAAGCTTATGTTTTTCACTAATGATTATCTGCTGGGTCAGGAAAAAGCATGTATCTTCCTTCCTCTGAGATAGTTGGCCTTGTGAATATTATCAGCACAGCTGCTAAAAGTTAATGTTGCAAGAAGGAACAAAGGAACGTATTAAGAACCAAACTGACTATTGTATTTGAGCAGGACTGAAACCTTGAAAGAGCAACATTTACAGAAAGACATTATAACTGACCAGGTGCCTTGCAAGGCTGTATTATTCTCATGGGAAAGTTTTTAAAAAGTATAACCTCAGCACTTTCTTTTGAATAGAATATTGTAGACTATAGTGATGTAAGTGCCCTGTGACTGACCACGTCAGTAAGGTGGGCAAAACGGATTGTAAATACTATAAAAAGTTGATTACTTCCTGAATGTAATTAGTCAAAATTCTATACTTGTATTGTATAGTCTTTTGCCTCCTGGTGTACACTAGTAAAACGTTTTGAACTTGAACCTCCTGTATTATTGACTGTTAAGAAAAACCTGATGATTTTACAGTCTGTTTTAATAATTTTGCTGACATTTTGGTCCTTCTTAGCCGGAATTCCCTTAGTAAGCTACAGATCAGAATACAACGGTGGTGGAGAAGCTGCGCAGGAGAAGTTACCAAAGCACGGTTCTTCTTGAAGTGAAAAGACCTCCGACTAAATTGTCGTGTGTAAAGAGGCTGACCACTTTCTGATCTGTGGCTGAAGAGCGGAAAACTGGCCCCCCCAAGAAGAAAACGTGCAGTCATAAACGGGAGGCTCAGGTAGGAAGAATTTCCCTCTTTGCTTTTGTTTTAGATCAGGGACCAGGCTACAGTATAATGTTACTAAGATTTGTTTTAACAGATCAGGAACGAATTGCAGTACTGTATATTTGGTCATAGATTAGGAAAACAGAATAAAGTAGACAGTCATTCTAGACAGGATTGAAAAGAGGGAAGAAGATACCACGTGGTAAGAAAAGGGTTACGTAACAGTCTTTTTAAGACATGGGAAATCAGTGCACTAAAAAATCACGAGACCCGCCCCTAACTGATGATGCGAAATATATGCAATTGCAACGAGCAGATAATATCAGATACTATACAAAATGGGTTAACAAGTACGAATTTGATGGTAAATTAAACAAAATTTCGTTAGTTAAACTTTTAAAACAGTTAAAATCTGACGCAGAAGGTCAGGCAAAAAAACGACAGTTAGGCATTCCTCAGGCACATAGGTGGATTGAGGAAGTGAACCGAAGGGAACAGAAGATTAAAAATACAAAAGCATTATTTTTAGATAAAGAAGATAATACAGTAATAGCGACGGCCCCTCCACCCCCTCAGATACCTTTTTCAGGATATGAATCAGGAGGACAGGCCAGTCCTCCTCCACGATATCCTGAGATTGCAGGGGCTTTGAAACAACCATTCATAAGAGAACCTATTGAAACTAGATCCCGAACACATAAAACACTTAGGGATACAGATTTATATCAAATAGGGAGAGATTCACTAGAAGAAAGTGAAGAAATCTGTCCACTAATCGAAGTACCGAACCCTCAAGCAGGACAGGAAGGACAGGACCCAACTCTCCTAGTGTATAGACCATGGACGCCGGAAGATATCCGGAAAGCTACAGAGGGAATCCCTCATCCAAAAATTAATCATGAGAAGTTTATACAAGATTTACAAGGTATGAGACTAAGTTACCACTTGAATGGGGAAGAAGTGGAGAAGGTAGTCAGACAAATTATAGGTCCAGACTGGCACATGATTTGTGGCACCTGGAACGCTCGTGATGGACAGCTCAAGCCACTCCTACATAGTGACGCAGAGCTAGATACCAGAGTGAAAGGTCTTACAGACCGAATCTCTGAAAAATGGAAACCTAGAGCAGATTGGACTTGTATTAATCAATGCATACAACAAGATAATGAAACTGTAGATGGATACTATGGTAGATTATTGGAATGTTTTAATAACCATAGTGGTATGCCTATTCCTGAGAATCAGAAGAATGATAGTTCATATGAACAGCAGTTGAAAAATGCATTTTTGAAAGGTTGTATTGCCCCTATTAGTAGTTTTGTTACAAAACATATGATAGATCACCGAACGAGTAGGCTACAAGCCCTACTAGAGTATGCTAGGCATGCTGAACGACATTTTAATAGTAAAAAGAAGAAGAAAACGCAAGTCTTCACAGCTGAAGACGGAGCAGAAGTCTTTGTAGTACAGTCAAACAAAAAGGGTAAGAGAAATGCTCAGGGTAATAAATACTCTGGTAAAACCTCAAAGGATTTAGAAGAAAGAAAAAGGAAAGGTGAGTGCTTTAAGTGCGGCAAAAGAGGACATTTGGCGAGGGATTGCAGGTCAAATAAAAAGATGACTACCGAAGAAAAAGATAAAGGTGATGAGGATTGACTATATGATAGTGATAACAATCAGAACTCATCAGGAAAGGTTAATAGATAAAAAGAAAATGTAAATGTGGTAGAAGGGATAGAGGAATCCAAACAGATGCGGAGGATGATGAAAGTGAAGTTTTAGACTTAGCATTATTGAGCTTGGAGCTCTATTTGGCAGACACAAAACCGGAAGTTACACTTCTAGTGGAAGGAAGGGAAGTGAAATTCTTGTGCGGCTCAGGAGCGTCACGAACTTTGATACACCCTTCAAAGTTGCCAGAACACTCTGAATCACCTGACTATATATTAGTGAAAGCAGCAAATGGGCAGCTATATAGGGAACCACTTTCCCATGATATAGCAATAACTGACCCTATTTCAGGTATGACCCAGAAAAGTAAAATAGTGGTTTCTGCAAAATGTCCAGTAAACTTACTGGGGAGAGACCTTATGCAGATTTTTGGAATAGCAGTAGTTCCTACCATGCAGGGTATGGAGGCACAGAGACAAATGGATACTTTCGTAGTGCGATCGGAGGGCGAAGCCTATTATTGGTACAGCCAGGACTTAGTTACGACTGGTCCAGTAGCCATCAGTAAAGTATCCTCCCTTAACACTGATCAGCAGCATTTGTTACATTGTACTCTATACTACTGTAGCACACCAGGATCTGATAAGGAATATGAGCAAGAATTGTTTAGAAATTCGGCTAATAGACTAGTATTGCGAACCCTATATTGGGATACTTAGGGTAACAGTGTAGCAAGTTGTTCACTGCCTCAGGAATTCATGAAATTGTACAAATCCAACAGACTGCCACATGTCAGTTTAACAAAACATAAAAATGTGAGCTGGGCAGATTTGGGTGAAAAAGTAACAAGATGGGAAAAACAAACTGATTTAGAATTATCAGAACAGGGTGTACAAAAACAAAAATTGAATTGGTTAACACAAGCACGTCCAGCTGTACACTTACAACATAGTGAGGACAGCTGATTAGCATTTTTACTAGAGGGAAGAAGAAAAAGCCTTGTTTGATGTACCAAGCATTCTTTGGTCAACAGGGAAATCAGATGTGGGACTTATTCGGACAGCAGGTCCAGTAACCATTACACCGAAATCAGCCTTTAGACCACAAAAAAGACAATACCCCTTGAGGAAGGATGCAGAGCAGGGAATTAAGCCTATAAGAGCAGCATTACTCAAGGAAGGAATACTGGTAGAATCTTTGGATTCACCATGTAATACCCCTCTATTCCCTGTTAAAAAAGCAAACGGGGAATGGCGGATGGTACAGGATTTACAAGCTGTAAATGATGCAATAATACCTAGAGTACCTACGGTGCCAGACCCACACACTTTATTAAACGACTTGAAGCCAAAACAAAAATATTTTACTGTAGTAGCTATAAGTAACGCCTTCTTTTCAATACCTATACATCCTGATAGCCAGTATTGGTTTGCCTTTACATTTCAGGGTAAAAGATATACTTATACTCGGCTACCACAGGGATATTGTGAAAGTCCGATGATATTTGCACAAGAGATGGCTAGCAACCTGGCGGGATTTACTCCACCAGAGGGCAGTCAGATACTACTTTATGTAGATGACATCCTGTTAGCAGCCCCTACCCAGCAGCAGTGTAGGGAAGATACAATCGCATTATTAAAATTTTTAGCACAACAGGGACATAAAGTAAACAAGAACAAGTTACAACTTTGGAGAAAACAGGTTAAATACCTGGGGTATGTGATATCCAAGGAAGGTAGAATACTAGATGAGGATAGAAAAACAGCAATTTTACAGGCACCCAAACCAACTACCAAGGAGGAAATGTCCTTCTTGGGAACGACTAATTTTTGTCGAAGTTGGATACCGAATTATGCCTTGGAATCGGCTCCATTGGCTGATTTAATATTTAAAACACCAATGGCAGCACAAGATGTATTGCAATGGACACCTGAAGCAGAAACAGCTTTCTGCAGACTAAAACAATTGATAGCTTCATCATTAGTTTTAGGACTCCCTAATTACCACAAAAGATTTTTTCAAACTGTAGATTGTAAACAGGGATATATGACGTCAGTTTTGACGCAACAGCATGGAAGTAAGCAACGCCCCATAGCTTACTATTCATCACAGTTAGACCCAGTGGCACGGTCTTTGCCACATTGTGTACAAGCAGTAGTCGCAGCTGCAATGGCAGTACAGGCTTCAGCCTCAATGGTGTTATTCCACCCTCTCACTTTGAGAGTGCCTCATGCAGTCGCAATAATTTTACTACAAGAAAAAATAGCATACCTGTCTCCTGCTAGGCATCTTTCTTGTATGACCATATTGCTGAGCCAACCTCATATGGCAATTGAACGTTGTACAACATTAAACCCATCAACGTTACTTCCGACCCCTGTGGATGGCACACCACACAGTTGCCTGCAGAAAATTGAGCAAAATAACTTCGCCTAGACAAGATCTTACTGATATACCTTTGGATGATGCTGAAGTAACATTTTATGTGGACGGCTCATGCAGAAAGGGTCCTACAGGGAAGAATCTAGTAGGGTATGCAGTAGTCACAGACACAAACATTTTAGAAGCACAACCACTGCAGCATAACTTGTCTGCTCAAGCAGCAGAACTGATAGCCTTAACACGAGCTTGCACTCTAGCAAGAAACAAATGTGTAAACATATATACTGATAGTCAGTATGCCTTTTCTACAGTGCATGTTTTTGCACAGCAATGGAAGAACAGGGGAATGATGACATCCACTGGAAAACCAATTAATCATGTGCAACTTATTTTGAATTTATTGGATTCCATCCAATTACCTACCAAAGTAGCTATTTGTAAATGTGCAGCTCATACGAAACAGGATCCGATTTCAAAAGGTAATGCACGAGCTGATACAGCTGCTAAGCAAGCAGCTTCAGACTCGGAAACTTTACTTTTGAATGAGGAATTACAACCATCAGAGATTTTAGATTTAGAAATGTTAAAAACAATGCAGACATTAACTACGAAAGCAGAAAAACAAAAAATGGGAAAGACGAGGTGCGATCCTCGAAAACGGACTGTACATCTCCAAAGAAAAAAAGCCAATATTACCATCCAACTTATTTAGATATGCAGCTTTGTTGAGCCATGGGCAGAGCCATGTCTCAACAGGGGGGATGGTACAGTTAGTAAATAAAATATTCTAAACATACGGGTTTACGAATTACACACAAAAATTTTGTGCAGCATGTCACATTTGTAATAAACATCATGCACAAGGAGCATTCAAACCCAAGCAAGGGAGTTTTCCTACACCACCGTATCCATTCCATACTATTTGTATGGATTTCATAGAATTGAATAAATGTGAAGGGAAAAAATACTGCTTAGTGATTATAGATATGTTTTCAAAATGGGTGGAAGCCTTTCCAACTAGAAATCCGGATGCAGCAACAGTGGCAAAGGCCCTGGTAAAATAAATAATTCCTAGATTTGGCATACCGGAAAGAATCTATAGTGACAATGGGACACACTTTGTCAATCAGACAATCCAACAACTTGGGAAATTCTTTGGGATCTCCTTGAAAAATCATTGTGCTTACCACCCCCAGTCTGCAGGACTGGTGGAGAGATATAATGGGATTTTGAAAAATAAGTTAAGGAAGTTGATAAGTGAGACTCAGAAGAATTGGATTTGCTGTTTGCCTTTAGCATTGCTGAGCATGAGAACAGTTCCAAATGTAAAGGGCTTGACCCCTTTTGAAATAATATTTGGGAGGGCATATTATGTGCCACAATGGAAGGCTCTCATGCCTGCAGAGCTGGAGGCTGACAGCTCATTAGCTAGTCACATGAAGAAATTGCTAACCAATAAGACTGTTTTGCAGTTAAACTCTTTTTCAGATAAAGAACAAACGAAACCGGAAGCAGTGCTGACCCCGGGGTCCTGGGTTTGGTTGAAGGTTATCAAAAAGAAAAATTGGACAAGTCCGAAGTGGGAAGGTCCATACCAGGTACTGTTGGCGACACCTACTGCAGTAAAGATTGCTGAGAGGTTGTCCTGGGTTCATCTGACACACTGTAAACCGGTAAAGAACTTTCAGCTTGATAAACATTTTGTAGCTGATGCACCACAAAAGCAGGATGGCCAGGAGCAAAGTGTATAAGAATGCAAATCAACCCCAAAGAAATTGTTTAACTGTCTTGCTAATTATACACCTATTGACTATGATTGTGGTGACTTGCCTTTTGTTGTGGTTTTTCTTGCATATAACCACACAAATGAAATTGACAAAACGTGATGAACTGTCTATAGACTGGCATCCAAACTTTAACACATACCTGGCCATGAAGCTTGTATATGTAGAGACTATGAACGTTTCGAACTGCTGGGTTTGTACTGCTATACCAACAGCATATGGAGGACTTTTGATGTCCGCTGTCCCTTTGGGGATAAATGAAACTTGGGAAAATTTACTTTTTGACACAGGTTCTGTGAGGTCACAGGACAAAGTTGCATTGTATTTACCCATTACACAGAAAGGAATTGGTTGTTTCTATAAAAATGATACACTCCAAGTTGGTTGGAGTAACTGTAACATAACTGTATCTTACAAATGCTATATTAAGGCCAAAGATAAAAGTACTAGTTGTAGCACAAATTATGATTCATATTTGAGCTTAATGAAAACAACGATAAAAGATGTGCAGAAAAATCCTGAATTGCATAAACAATTATCTGTTATAGACAAGAAAATGTTTCATTCAGAGTTAACCCGCATCAGTACTAAAGTAGAAAACTGTTATTTTGTTTGTGGGAAAAAGGCATATAAATGGTTACCTGAGAATTGGTCCGGCAGTTGTTTTTTGGGTTATCTGGTTCCAGCTATAAGGCATACTGCTGAATTACCTCTGGGTAAGATACGAAACATAAGAGATGTAGCCCAAAGGACTGGGAACTCAGTCGGAAAACCTGCTAATCCAGTGGGTAAGATCGAGGCTGGCTGGAAAGACCATTCATCCGTGAAAGATAAAGAAAAATTAACTCATATGGACTTAGTGACAGTGTTATATCCTGGGCTGGAATATTCCCAGCCTATGGAGCAGTCAAATCAATCTGGGAGCTGAGGAAATTGTCAAAACTTTTCGAAGTAATGAGTAATGCAACCTTTTCCGCTCTCGAACTTGTAACTGATGAACTGAATGCAATGAGAACTGTTGTGCTACAAAACCGAATGGCTCTTGACTTCACCCTAGCGGCGAGAGGTGGTACGTGCGCGCTTATCAAAGAAGAATGCTGTGCGTACATACCAGATAATAAACATGAAATTAACGATCACCTACAGGTAATACAGCAGGTATCGGCCATGACTGAACCAGGCCCAAACCCACTGACGAACTTTTTCTAGAGTCTGTTTGGTGGGTGGGGTTCAATCCTGATGAATATTTTGATTGCCATTTGTGTTGTTTTGCTCATACTAGGAGCATGTGTCTGTTGCGGGATACCCTGTATGAAAAGATTAGTTAGAGAATTTGTTGATATAACTGTAACTGAGACTATGTACCAAGACATTGAATTGGATTTATTAGTTCCAAATGAAATTCTTTCTGAAATGTAAAACAAATGACTTGCCTAGTTAAAAATCTCAGAGGAAAAGGCTAGGGAACGAAATGATGTTGTTTATGTTTCTGAATAGAATAAAAAGAATTAAAAGGAGGGAGAATGTTAGAAAAATATGTACTTAAACATATATGAAGTGCTAGTTTAAAAGCAAATAGTATGTAATGCATTTTATTTTATTTTACAATATGGCAGTAAGAATGATCTTACATGTAATTGCTTGAAGCTTTGGAGCTGCAGTGTGATTGAACTCTGACCCTGGCAGTAGCCAGCTCAGCAAGCTTATGTTTTTCACTAATGATTATCTGCTGGGTCAGGAAAAAGCATGTATCTTCCTTCCTCTGAGATAGTTGGCCTTGTGAATATTATCAGCACAGCTGCTAAAAGTTAATGTTGCAAGAAGGAACAAAGGAACGTATTAAGAACCAAACTGACTATTGTATTCGAGCAGGACTGAAACCTTGAAAGAGCAACATTTACAGAAAGACATTATAACTGACCAGGTGCCTTGCAAGGCTGTATTATTCTCATGGGAAAGTTTTTAAAAAGTATAACCTCAGCACTTTCTTTTGAATAGAATATTGTAGACTATAGTGATGTAAGTGCCCTGTGACTGACCACGTCAGTAAGGTGGGCAAAACGGATTGTAAATACTATAAAAAGTTGATTACTTCCTGAATGTAATTAGTCAAAATTCTATACTTGTATAGTCTTTTGCCTCCTGGTGTACACTAGTAAAACGTTTTGAACTTGAACCTCCTGTATTATTGACTGTTATTTAAGAAAAACCTGATGATTTTACAGTCTGTTTTAATAATTTTGCTGACATAGGTTTAGTCCTAATTTGCATTTTGGTGTGTAGATTTGAAGTAGATTTTGGTCTCTGCTTCAGACAGTCCTGGGAGGGGAGTAGACAGAGACTAGTGAGGAAATGCTGGGACAAAAGGATGGCTGATACAAGATGGAATGGGTAATCTGAAGCTGAGAAAGAAGTTGTTGTTGAGGAAATTTTAGCCAGTTTAAGCTGTTAAGAGAAAGACAGTGGTGAGATTTCTAGGTTTGATTTGCAGTGAATCTGGCAGCTTTATTATAGGTAGCTTCTAATTTTGTTACAAGAGAGTTCTGAAGATTGGTGAGGATTTGTGAGCTATAAAATCAACTTGGGAGAAGGGAGGCACGAGAGAGGGAGATTTAGGCTATATTTGAAAGGAATGTTTTTTATTACTGTAAAGACCTAGTTTTTTGGTGTTTTTTTTGATGCAGTTATGTACATGGAGGTCAGATATGATTTGGTCATTATGACGATCCTGAGAAGCTTAGTGTTTGTTTCAACTGTGATAGGTGTGTTGTTGAGAAAAGAAATAGAGAAGGTAGGTTTGAGGTGATTGTGTTTTTTGGTAGAAAAAGCAAGAGTTGTGTTTTTTGGATTAAGAATTAACTGACTCTTAGAAAGCCAATTGTCAATGGATATGAAGGATTTTTGGGTAATGGTGTTTAGATCAGAAAGGGTTATCAGCAATAGTGATGGCTGTGGAGTCATATGCATACTGAATGAGTGAGGAATGTGGACAGGAAGTATAGAGTAGGTTAGTAAAGATGTTGAAGAGTAAAGGACCAAAAATAGATCATTCAGGAATTCCCATCTTGACAGGAAGAACAAGGGAGAGTGTTGAGAACCGTTTTACTGACTGCTGATGGTCACTAAGGTAACTTGAGAACCAGGAGATAGCTGAAGTACAGAAAGTTTGGTCAAAAACAGGGGGTGGGAGACTGAGTCACATACTTTTGTGAGATCGAGGAATAGGCAAGACATTAGTTTGTTGGTGCCTCTAGCCAGGGAGATGGCGCTGATAAAGGATGTAAGTGCTGTAGATGTGCTATGCTTAGGGTGAAAGCTGTGTCATTTAGGGGTGAGTATGTTTTTCGCAGTAGGTAATTTAGGATTTGTTGGTGCACACATTCTTCTAAAATTTTAGAGATGTGATAAAACTGCTACTGGCCTGAAATTTGTGAGTTCTGTAGAACTGCCTCCTTTGTCTATGGGTACAATAAAGAAACATTTCCAGATTGAGGGAACTTTGGATTCAGTAACAAAGTGGTTGATGAGTATGGAGATAGGAAGGGTAAGAGAATTAGCTGCTATGTGAAAGAAAATGGAGGTAGCTTATCAGCTGAGAGGGAACAGGGTTTCAGTTTGAGAAGTAAGGGTTTTATGTAGCTGGCATATATTGGTTTAAGACAGAAATAATTTGTGGATTTAGAGGTTGTGGGAAGGTTTGTATGGTTGACATCACAGGTGTCTGAGCTGGTGGGATTAATTTACTAATAGATTCAATGAAGTAGGTGTTAAAGATGGATGCTGTTTCTTGGGGAGTAGTTTTAGGGCAAGGATTAAGAGATGAGGAGTTAACCTGGATGTAATATTTAGTTTATGGAGTACCAGAATTTCTTTGGATTGGATGTGTGAGGTTTTTGGGTTCTTGCAAAAATTCCTCTTGTCACTGTTGATGCATTTTTTTGCTAAGGTTACGGAGCTGTTTGTAGTTTTGTAAATGGGAGGAGAGCTTAGTTTTAGAGCATGTTTTCCATGTCTTATCTCGAGTTTGCATTAAGGTACAGGTAGAATGTGTAAGCCAGGGGGATATAACTGATTTGCCTTTGACATTAAGTAAGAAGGCAAGGGAGTTGAGAATGTTTAGGTATACTGAGATGAATTTTAGTACAGCATCACCTAGTGGTAGATGAGTTAGGAAGGACCAATTTATAGCTGACAGGAGGTTAACAGTATCAAGATGGAAGTTAGAGAGCTTATGGTATTCAATGTACTTGTGTGGTCTGGTGTATTGTGGGGAGAATCTTAGAACTTTAATTGGGGAGTGGTCACAGAGTATCTGGTAGTGTTTCTGGGTGGTAATATTCTGTGGATCAGACACTAACATCCAGTCAGTAAGAGAAAGTACACTTGTGTACACTTACCATAAATGTAGATGTTTGAGTGTATTCACTGTTGCGATCATCACACTTGGGTTATCTGCCTGTAGGTAGCCCTCAGTCAGTCCGAATATCAGAGTCTTGGGATTTCTGCATCGGATGCTGTCACTTCTTTCATGTCGTCAGGTCGTCAGAGGTATAAAACAGGCAGCAGACGCCATTACATCATTTTTCTTGCCACAGATGTCAGGAGCCCCCAAATAGGAAGGTAGTATATGGTGGGGAACAACACCAATAAAAAGTAAATACCACTGCCATTAAAAAAGGCTATAGAGAGGAGAGGTAGAAAGGAGAGAGAAAACCAGGGGGCTGGAGGGAGGGAAACCAGGACTGCAACAGTGAATACACTCGAACATCAACATTTATGGTAAGTGCACACAACTGTACTATGTTCTTCGTGTTTCACTGTTGCAGTCATAACACTTGGGTTGATTCCCAAAGCTGAGGAAGGTTGGAGGCAGTCAAGAAGTGTTAGGGCTGGCTAGCAGGCCTTGTAAGACTGCTGTAGCAAATAAAGCTCTGGATTTAGAAAAAAATAGGTAAGTGGTAATGCTTGGTGAAGGTGTGCACAAAACTCCAGGTTGCAGCTTCCAGAATGTCCCTGGTAGGGACTCTCCTGAGAAATACTGTAGAGGTGGAAGTAGCCCTAGTGGAATGTAGTCTGATCCCCTGTGGGGTAGGTTTTCCATGGTGCTTGTAGCAGAAATGGATGCAGTGTGCTATCCATTTGGAAACTGTTTGTTTTGAAATGGCACTGCCCTCTGCCCCTGTAGCAAAGCTGACTAGCAGCTGGTCAGATTTTCTGAAAGGTTTAGTCCTGTGTCAAGGTAGAATCTGAGCTGTCTGTGCATGTCCAAAGAGTGCAGGATCCTTTCCCCTTTATTTTGAGGATTAGGGAAGAAGGTTGGCAAATGGATAGATTGGTTTAGAGCCACAATGAACACCACCTTAGGCAAAAAGGATGGGTTAGTCCTGAGGGAAACCCTGTCAGCATGGAAAATAATGAAGGGTTCCACAGCTATTAGCGCCTGTAACTCAGACACTCTTATTGCAAAAGTTATGGCTAAAAGCAAGGCTGTTTTCCAAGAGAGGAATTTTAACTTTGCTGAAGCAGCAGGTTCAAAAGGGGGAAACGTGAGCTTTTCCAGTACAAAGTTAAGGTCCCAGGCAATTGTGGGTGCTCTCCTAAGGGGCCTTAAGTTGTTAGCCCCTCTCAGGAACTGTTTGATGAGAGGGTGAGAAAAAAAAAAGAGGTGGATCAGTATTATGAGTTGAGATGGCAGAGGCATAAATCTTACCGGATGAGAAGGATAGGCCTCTGTGGAGTAGCTCTGCTAGGTAATCCAGGATTAAGGAGGGCACAGCTGTGTCCTTTCCTTGAGATTGGTTCCAAGAACAATATCTTTTCCACATTTCAGCATAGGATTTCCTGGTACTAGGCGTTCTGGCTTCAAGAATGACGTCCAGCACCTGTTTGCTGATGGTAGCTGGAGGTGTACTCAGGTGATAAGCCAGGCTGCAAGGTTTGCAACTGTGGATGCAAAATCTGTCCATCCCACTGAGACAGCAGGGTACAAGTCTGGTGAAGGTGCCAGGGTGACACGGTTGACAGACTGTGTAAGAGTGGGTACCAGTGCTGGCCTGGCCAGTCTGGGGCAATAAGAATTGCCCTTGGCCTGTCCTGTTTGATCTTGAGTAGTACTTTTGAGAAGAGGGGCAGAAGGGGAAAGGCATAAACTCAGAGGTTTTCCCATTAGAATGATAGGGTATCCACCTTCCAGGCCCTGCTGTAAGGGTTGCTGGTGCAGAATTTGCTCAAATGGTGGTTCTGGGGGGGGGGGCAAAGAGGTACACCTCTGGTGTCCCCCACCTCTGGATTAGAAGGTTGAAGGTGTTGGGCTCCAATTTCCACTTGTGTGGGTCTAGGAGATTTCTGCTCAAGTCATCTTACAGTAAATTTCATTTGCCTGGCAGGAATTAAGCTTGTAGATGCACTTGGTTGCTCAAAGCTGTGTTCCACAGGGCCATGGCTAACCTGCAGAGTGGGTAAGAATGGGTTCCCCCCTGCTTGTTTATGTACCCATAACTGTGGTGTTGTCTGTTTTAAAGTTTTAGCAGTTGTCCTGGAAGGATTAGGTATTTGAAGGCTGCCAGAGCATTCTGTACAGCCAGCATCTCTTTTTGATTGATGTGCAGCACAATTTGGTCTGGGCTCCAGTGGCCCTGAATGCATTTGCCTGCCATGTGAGCACCCCATGCACAGTCTGATACATCTGTAGTCAGGGTTTGGGTGAGAAGGGGCTGAGTGAAAGGCAGTCCCTTGTTGTGGTTGCATGCTTCTGCCCACCAAAGGAACTCTGCCCTTAGACAAGGTATGATTGGAATGACTGTTTCCAGGCCCTGAGAATGTTGGCACCAAAGACTTTAGAAGTATAACTGAAGTTTCTTCATAAGCAGTCTTGCATATGGAATTAGCAGAATACATGATGCCATGAACCCTAGGGCATGCAGTATTTTCCTTGCAGACAGTTGGGTTCTGGTGGCCAGTTTGAAGTAGTTGGTCAGATAGACCTGTTTTTCTGGAGTGAGAGATGTCATCTGGGAAGTTGCATCCAAGCTTGCTCTCAGGAATACAATCTTTTGACTGGGCACCAGTTGTGATTTATTTTTGTTGACTGTGTACCCCAATGAAGTGAGAAGGATTTTTACAAATGCCAAGTGCTGAAGTAGCAATTCCTGACTGTCTGCTTGACAATCAGACAATCGTCCAAGTATGGGAACATTTGGACATTTCTCTGCCTGCAATATGCAATGGCTAGAGACAGGCATTTTATGAATACTCTGGGCGCAGTAGATAAGCCAAAGGGAAGTGCAGAGAACTGACGGTGCATACAGCCTGCCCTGAAGCGTAGACCTTTCCTGCATGACTCCCTTACGGGATGTGCAGATAGGCTTCTTTTAAGTCTAGAGTGACTAACTTGGTATCCGTGGCTAGCATAGGGAGAAGCTGTTGCAGAGTAAGCATCTTGAATTTTGGGACCACCAGAAAGATGTTGAGAAGTGATAGATCCAGGATTGGGCACCAAGAGCCCTCTTTTCTGGGCACCAGGAAAAGTCTAGAGTAGAAACCCTGCCCCCTTTGCTCTGTTGGAACAGGTTGAATAGCTCTGATACTGAGCAGGGAAAGCACCTGCTTCTGAGCCCCTGCCTAGTGGTTTGGAGGAAGGTCTGGAAACCCACTTGGGGTTGGCAGTGAGTGGAAGTAGAATCTGTACCCTTGGGATACAATGCTTAGGAGAAAAGCTCCACAGTTAACACATATACAAAGTGTAACAAAAGGCAATACTGCCAGCCTAGCTATCTGGAATTTTGTAAATAATTATATGTCATTTGTGAATATTAATATGATTTATGTAGAAGTGTGACAGGAGAAACTGCCAGCCCGGATATCTGGAATTATTTAAGTGGTTGTGTGTCACTTGTTAATCTCAACATGATTCATATGCCTGTGTTACAAATGTATTAGAACTGTATGTCATATTGTATAAACACATGCCGAAGAGATATTTTTACACACTACTGTAACAGTTTATCAGTGGAAACTGGAACACAGAAGGTTATCTTGCAAAACTTCAGAAGAATGGTTAAAGTTAAGTTGCTTTATAGCTGGGCCATAAACAAAATATGTTCTCTCAGTTTCAATGCAGCAAGGAGACAGGATGTCAAACTATTGTATTCTAAGTGTTTTATTGTCTTAAGTCTTCCAGCAGCTGCAAAGATGTATTTTTCACAGGGAGATGCTAAACACTGGCAGTTTCTAGCAATGGGGGTTGTCACCTGGGATAGTCAGATGACAAGAAGTGATGTCAAGCTGCAAGTATTTCAGCAGTAATATTTGAATTATTAATTTAACAACTGTCTGAGAGAGAGAGAGAGAGAGAGAGAGAGAGAGAGAGGGCATTTTGTATTTTGTCTCTGACCTGGCAGCATCAGCTGGGAAAACCCATCATCACATCTGCACTTGTCTTCCTGTAAGTAAGTTAACTAGCATACAGTAATTTATTTTAGATTCAGCAAGGAATATAGTAAATATTAGTGTAGATGTTTTCTGTATTTATTTGGGACTGTCCTGCAATGCTGTTTTAAATATTTCCTGTGATTTTGAACGCTGAGGTCACTGAGAATACATAGTTACTATTGTCTTGCCTTTTTATCATTCACTATTAAATATATTTAAACCTTTCAATTGTGGCTGGTCTGTCTAGAGATATTTAAGCTATCAGAGTACTTGCATATCTATTTGGTGACAATGTGCAGGCCACTCCTAATAGCCTTGCTCTTGGTCAAACTACCATTTGGATTAACAGTAAAATTACATAGTAAGACTGGATACCCTTTGCTAAGGGCCTTAAAGTAGCTGATAAATAGTGGCTGGTGGCAGTGAAAACTACCTTATAGTCTGGGCAGAAGGGGGCATAGCTAGTAAACTTGTGCCAGCCTTTCCCATGTGTGTGTGTGTGTCTGTGTGTAAATCAAACTTCAAAGTGTGTGTGTGTGTGTGTGTGTGTGTGTGTGTGTGTGTGTGTGTGTGTGTGTGTGTGTGCGAACGCGTGTGTGTCAGCTACTTGGGCAGGGACACAAAGCATTGGTCGGACAGAGGGTACTGGAGGTCTTGGCCACTCAGCTGAGATCACAACTCTATAGCTCTGCCAGTGGGGAGTCCTACTGGAGATCTGGAGAAAGAGGGAGAAACCAGCCCCAGACTAACTGTGTTCTCTGTGTGCTTTTAAGGGAAATTGTACTTTGTGTGTGTGCTTGTCATCCTCCCATTGTGTATATCCCCCACTGGTGCCAGTGGTGAGGACTGAGGCTCCTTGATTACTGTGCCAGTGTCGGGGCGTCACACAAAGAATAGAGGAGATTTGCAGTTGACAATCATTAAATGTATAGGTCAACAGTTTACACATACAAAGTACAGTAAAATATAAAAAATTAGTAAAAAGTTTAACACTGATAATTTAAATGCATCAAGGTTATATACAAAGTAATACAATCGAATCAAGAACACCTTCCATAAGGGTGCATCTACGTAGCAAAACAGATAAAAGAAAGTGTGCAAGCATTAGCCGTCAGTTATGCAGTTTTGTCAATAACATAATAAAGTAGGCACAGTTGGAGGTGGATTGGTTACTCTGCACTTTAGATGTCACTTTGCTGTATACCAGTATCCCTCACTGGGCTGGTATGATGGCCTTGGAATTTTGGTTACACAAATTAGCCCTCTACAGCCCTGGTTTTAACCCCTTCCTATTATGTTTAACTGAACATGTACTGACAAAGAATGCTTTTTATTTCAATGGCATTTATCTACAGATGAAAGGGATGGCTATGGGGGCTTATTTTGCCCCCATTTATGCCGACTTATTCATGGGGTACCTTGAACATACTATGATTTATGACAACAACCATAACATTTTCATGCCAGAGACTGATATTTGGAGACGTTTCTAGGATGACTGCTGGATGGTATGGAAGTCTGATGTTACATACCTACAGGAATTTTTAGAGTATCTTAATGACAACAAATGGGGTATCCATTTTACAGCTAATTATGACAAAAAATCTATATCCTTTTTGGATGTCATGGTTAACAAACAGGCTGATTTTACTCTCATCAGTTCTGTTTATAGGAAACCCTTTCACTCTAATTCCTTGTTACATGCATCCAGTTGTCATCCAAAACACATTAGAAACATTCCAAAATCTCAGTACATGCGTATTCGACACATTTGTTCTAGGGAGGATGATTTGCTTCACTACAATGCTGACCTTACAATTAGATTCATACAAAGAAGGTATTCTCATACTCATTTATCTTCTATTAAGAATCAGGTTGACCAAATGCCGAGACACGAGTTGTTGACGTATAACCAACCAAAGCCTGGTAATGTCAGAAAGATCAGGTTTACAACTACTTTTGGTAGAAATACCAAACGCTTGATTAATCTTGTACAGAGACATTGGGATATTTTACTAGCAGATGAATATCTTGAACAAATCTTGGGTGATAGGTGTGCATTTTCCTTCTGGAGAGGGATCACCTTGGGAGGTCATTTCAGTTTTTATAAATTGATCTCTTTACCCAATACTAAGTCCCAATGTAGTCTGGATGGTACTACCTTAATGGGGTGTTTCCCTTGTGGTCACTGTAGTTTTTGCAAACGTAGTCAAAACCAAGGAGTTTAGTAGCAAAAATACACCAATGTTTATCAAATTAAAGTGCTGGCCAATTGTAGCAGTGATTGGGTGGTGTACTTGGCCTCTTTCAATTGTTCTGCATTTTATATTGGACAGACATCCAGATTAATGAAGCTACGCATTTCAAAATACCTTAGTAATATGAGAAATAGGGTTATTACTAATGCTCTATATAAACATTCCCTTGTACACAGTACTGCTTGTTTCCGTTTCACTAACTCAATGGCATGAGATACTAAGTAGAAAAGAAAAAGGTTGGATAATTAGACTTGGTGGACTTTTTCCTCCAGGTCTAAATGAACATCTGTAGAATATATTTTTCATATTCTATGAATCAATTTTACATATATATGTATAGATGTTGTTTTTCCTTATGAATTCTTCATATTTCATGCATTAACTTTGCTTTTGTATGTACATTGTTTCCATTTCACTATTATTGATAAAGTAAATGGATATAAATTTAATAAAACTAAATGGCATGAGATACTAACAAGAAACAGTTTGGACAATCAGGCTTGGTGGACTTTTTCCTCCAGGCTTAAATGAACATCTGTAGAATATATTTTCCATGTTCTATTCATCGATTTTGCATATGTATGTGTATATGCTATTTTTCCATATGTATTTTTCACATTTTATGCATCAACTTTGCTTTTGTATTTACATTGGTTGTGACATGTTTAGTCAATATTGGTGGTGGGTATATTTGTTTTACATTTATTTAATCAATAATTTATGATTTACTGTCATCTATTGGCCATTTGGTGGTGCTCTAATGATTTAAAAGTGGGTTGAATTTTTATTCACTTATTTTTGACATTGAAAAAGGCTCTTTTGAAGCCAAAAACGGTCTGTCTGTCAATCAAGAGGATTTTTTCCCCATTTGATGCTGTTTTTTAATTGAGTCAAGTTTGCTTGTTTGGGCCTCTGCGCCTGCAGTCCGGGCAAAGGCATTCAGCTTGTTACTAAACAGGTGATGCAGTAAAAATGAAAATCTTGGTGAGGTATTTGCTTTCCACAGGCAAGACATTTGTTAACTTTTTCTGACATTGGTTAGAGCAAGAAAAAAGGATCCCCAGCAAAGTACTTAGCTTTAGAAGACTTCAGGCTTGAAACTCGAAAAACGAAAATTTCAGGTAGTCGCTGACCTGCACTTGTGAACTGCTTCTGCTTCGGGCTTCCGTGTGGCAAGAAAAACTGATGTAATGGTGTCGACTGCATGTTGTATATCCCTGATGACATGGAAGAAGTGGCAGCATCAGATGCAGAAATCTCAAGACTCTGGTATTTGGGCTGACTGAGGGCTACCTGCAAGCAGATAACCCAAGTGTGATGACTGCAACAGTGAAACAGAAAGAAAATCCAATATTACACGTTGGCGAAGTAAAACAGATAAAAACTTTACAGTTGTATATGATAAATCTCCTACTATGGGGCAAGTAAATGGCAGTTTGGTAAACAGCAGTGTTGCTCTGTCAGATAGGTTATATTACATCTGTGGCAAATATACTTTAAATGGTTAACAAAGGGATGGGATAGCACCTCTTATATAGGGTTAGTGGTATCAGCAATGCATCATGTAAAAGAATTACCAAGACGACGCATTAGAAATGCAAAAAAGAAAAGGGATATATTACCTGAGATTGAAAGTCCAGAAAATCCAGCAAACACCTTAGATACATCACATATTTATCATCAAAATCATGATTATATTAAATTAAAAGATATGGATTTAGGAGATGATGTAATCTCTGGAGCAGGTATTTTCCCTTGATATAGGGCTGCAAAAGCCATCTGGGAGCTGAGAAAATTGTCCAAACTAGTTGAGGTATTGGCAAATGCCACTTTCAATGCAGTCCTTGACATTACTGCCGAAATAGCAGCTATACGAACTATGGTTTTACAAAATCGAATGGCATTAGATTACATACTAGCATCCCGAGGGGGTACATGTGCTTTAATAGGAGAACAGTGTTGTACATTTATTCCAGACAAAACAGAATCTGTAAAAGCACATTTAGAAGTGATTGCACAAGTGCCTCAACATACTAGAAAAAACTGGAATGATGATTGGAGTGAATGGTTTGGTAGTCTATTTACAGGATGGACAGAAAAGATAATTATATTTTTAATTTCTTTTATTGTTATTGTAGTGCTTGGTTGCATATTATCTACATGCATTAAAGTCTGCTTAACAAGAACTAGTCAAGTTACTGTTATTAATTGTCATAATGAAAAACTATTATCAAATACTGAATTTGTATCCCTGGTTTAAAATAAAACAAGAGAGGGAATTGTTAGAGTATGCTCAACAAAGTATTAAGGTTGAAAGTAATTCTGCTACAAATATGTAACATAAATAATGTATAAAATAAAGCTTGCTTAAATGTAGAAAGAGTTTAGCAATATGTGATAAGCATCCATACTAAATGGCTGTGGCTTGAAAAATAAGGAATTTGCTTAATGGACATCTCCTACAGCATCAGCAAAAAATGTAAGCATTTCACACTGTCACCAAAAAAGCTGACCTCTTACAGACTTGAGAATAGAATGTATGCATTCCACATGGTCAGTAAGAGCAAAAATGTGAAAAACAGCAACAATGTGAAAAACAGGATGTACGCATTTCACATTGTCAGTAAGGGCAAAAATGTGAAAAACAGGATGTATGCAGCTTCTTCAAAGAATGAGCAGGACATGTTTCAATCATGACACTGTTAACAGGATGTATGCAGCTTCTTTAAAGAATGAACAGGACATGTTTCAATCATGACACTGTTAACCAAGGAAGCTTGAATGATCAAGGCAGCATTTGTATGTGTTTTTCACAAGGTGTTTCCTTAAAAGACAATATAAGCATTACAGGATGAAAACATGTTTTTTCTGCAAACACCAGCAAACAGATGTTCTCATACAAAGTCCAAAATAGAGTACCATGGAGAAAAACAGGATGTAAAACTATTATAAAGAGACTAGCAGATAACATTGCTAGAGATATTTTTTGTATTGTAACTCTCATATCATCCATGCTGTTTGAGAAGTAAAGCAGTACAGTGTAATTACAGCTGCAACAGAAGTATGTGTGGTTTGTTTATAAAAAGTTATTGGTTACTGCTCAGAGTTTGGTGCTGCATCAGTGTACACTCTGCAAGTTTCTGTGGGTAACAGACTGTAAATGCAATTATAACTATACTTTGATTTCAGCGGAATCCAGCCAGCAAGACCTAGTGCCTTAAGAAGACTTCACATCCATCCATCACAGTAAGCAGCACCTTATAATTAATTTTTCAGGGACTTATACATGTAGCACTGAAGTTGTTGCACATGCTCTTAGGTGCACTTGCAACTTATATTACATTGGCCAACATCAAAAACTTTAAAGGTGCGCATGCAAGAGCATGTCGGGGATATAAAAAATTAAAAAAAAATTGGATAGTCCTTTGGGCGGGCATTTTTTATCCCTGCATAATTCTAATCCTGAAGATTTACAAGGTTGTGCTTTGGAAAAGGTTGAGGTAGGCATAGGGGAGTGTGTAAGTTTAAAAGACAAACTTAACAAAAGAAACTCTTTTCATCTTGAAATATAGCACTTTAGAGCCCTTAGGGCTCAAGGAATTTAACTGGAGATATGTAATTTAGCGGTAGCAATTTAATGATTGTTTGTTTTTAATTGTTTAATTGTGATATTTGTATCCACTTAAGCTTTTTTGTAAGTAACACATTTTACTCTTGGAAGGCTTCTTTGCCGAGGTGCCAAGTTTTATTAAATTGTGAATCTTTTTGACTTGTGGCTGTTGTGGTTTTGTTTAAGGAATATGAAATTCCTGGGTGTACACATCAACGGATCTCTCGGGGTTGGGAAACACCAGCCAACTGGTCAAAAAAGCACACCATCGTCTCTACTTTTTAAGAGGGCTGAAAAAAAGCTAAGCTTCCTCCTCATACTCTCTCCACCTTCTATAGAGGTGCAATAGAGAGCATCCTCACCTGCAACTTCAGTGTGGTGTGGAAGCTGCACAGTTACAGAAAGGAAGGAGATACAAAGAGTGGTGAGGGTTGCAGAGAAGGTAACAGGTTCCAGTCTTCCATCGGTACAACATCTTTGTTCTGCAAGAAGAACCCAAAAGGCCACCAAAATAATACAAGACAACACGCATTCTGTGCATGAATACAGGACAACACGCATTCTGTGCATGAAGTGTTGAACCATCTCACATTGGGCAGGAGATATCGCAACATCTGCTGCAGGACTACAAGATTCAGTAACAGTTTCTACCCTACAGTGATTAGACTTCTGAACTCGGGCACTAGTCCCAAGGGTCTGGGCACTAGTCCCAAGGGTCTGGACACACAAGTCAGTTTTTAATTGTGCAATATATACTTACATATATTCCAAGCAAGTGCACTATTTATTTATTATATCCATAGTCAGTATTACTTAACTCACTCAAATGCAATATTAGACAAATAACTTGGGCATTTCAATCTTTAATGTGTTTTGTATTACTTTAAATAGAGTAGTTAATTTAACTCAGGGGAGGGTATTCTTTTTGTATACAAGTGTTAGTAAATATCTCTAACCTTACTTGCATGTACTGGGGTAGTATTGTATTTGTTAGTTATGTTTATTTTTCTACTTGTATGTGTTATTTTCACTTTCTTTTGTAATCTCAAGAATTAAGCTGATGCATGAAATTTTGTTTAGGCTACACATGTGTATTTCTGTTTTAAATGACAATAAAGTTTACTTTAACTATATATATATGTATATATATATATATATATATATATATATATATATATATATGTGTGTCTCATTTTTCAGTTTCAGGTAAGTGTAATTTCGATTAAACAAAGTAGACCCATATATAACACACCCACACACATATATTATATATACATGGGTCTACTTCAAAGGATCGAAATGCCACATTGAAAACCATATTATCGAGATGATTTTGCAGAATCCTGAAAACATCAAACAGCCGGAAAGTGCAGTTGTGTACACTTACCATAAATGTAGATGTTAGAGTGTCTTCACTGTTGCAGTCATCACTGTAGGGTTCTTCCTGCCGGCAGGCAGTCCTCGGTCGGCTAGAATCCCAAAGTCTGGGTCTGGTGTCGGCTGTTCAGTCATGCTCCCCGACGTCAGAGTGCTAGGAGTACAAAGCCGCCAGCTGATGCCATGTTCTCCGGTTTTTCCTGCCCCAGATGTCAGGTGCCCAAAAATGAAGGCTAATAGTAAAACAAAAAAGAAACGTACAACAAACCCCATACCCTGAAGCAAATACACCTCAGAAGGGTGAAGTAGGAAACCACACTAATGAAAATATAAGAGGGGTCAGGAGGGAGGGTTGCCCAGACTGCAACAATGAAGACACTCGAACATCTACATTTATGGTAAGTGTACACAACTGTATTATGTTCATCGTGTTTCACTGTTGCAGTCATCACTGTAGGGTTGAATCCCCAAAACTGAGATAAAGGGTGGTGGTTATAGAGTAGAAGAGGGGGCTAGAAGGCCCTGCAAGACTGCAGAAGCAAAGCCTGCCCTAGACTTAGGGTAAAGAGGGAGACTGTAGTGCTTAGAGAAAGTATGCACTGAACTCCAAGTTGCAGCTTCCAAAATATCTTTGGTAGATACTCCCCTGAGAAAGGCAGCTGAAGTAGCAGCAGCTCTGGTAGAGTGAGTCCTAATTTTTCCTGGGATTTGCTTTCCATAATGACAGTAACAAAATCTGATTCCATGAGCAATCCATTTAGAAATGGTCTGTTTTGAAATAGCTTTGCCTTGGGAATTTGTTGCATAAGAAACAAACAGTTGCTCTGTTTTCCTGATATCCTTTGTTCTGTCCAGGTAAAAACGAAGTTGTCTGTGTACATCCAAGGAATGCAAGATCCTTTCCCCCTTATTTTATGGATTAGTGAAAAAAGTTGGCAGATGAATAGTTTGATTTAAAGCCACCTTGGAAACCACTTTAGTCATGAAAGTAGGATTAGTCCTTAAAGACACCCTATCTTGGTGAAAAATAATATAAGGTTCCACAGCCATGAGTGCTTGTAACTCCGAGACTCTCCTGGCTGAAGTCAAGGCCAGCAGGATTGCTGTCTTCCATGATAAATACTTAAGATCAGATGTGGCAGCAGGTTCAAAAGGAGGCAGAGTGAGTTTTTCCAGAACATAGTTGAGGTCCCAGACAGGTATGGGTGGTGTCCTAGGGGGCCTTAAATTCTTTGCTCCTCTGAGATATTGTTTCAGAAGTGGATGCAAAAAGATTGGAGGATCTGTATTGTAATGTGCAGAGATAGCAGAGGCATGAATTTTTATGGAGGAGAAGGATAAACCCTTATGTAGCATGTCTGTCAGGTAAAGTAAAATCAGTGGGATATTAGGAATGAGGGGATCCGAATCCTGAGCATGCATCCAGGTGCAAAATCTCTTCCATTTACCTGCATAAGATTTTCTAGTGCTAGGCCGTTTGGCTTCTAAGATGACATTCATGACCTGTTTGGGAAGAGAATGATTAATCATAGACTCTGAATTTGCCAGGCTGCCAGGCTGAGAGTTTTGACATGAGAGTGCAGAACCTGGCCCTGGTGTTGTGACAAAAGATTTGGAATCTGAGGTAAAATCCAAGGTGGCTCCTGGGATAGATTCATCAGTGTTGAGTACCAAAATTGATGAGGCCAATGTGGGGCAAGTAAAATCATCATCTTGGGCTTGTCCTGCTTGATTTTAATAACACCCGTGGAAGAAGAGGTAGTGGCGGAGAGGCATACCCTGAGAGGTTTCTCCAACTGAATGATAGTGCATCCACTTTCCATGCTAGTTTGTGAAGTGTCCTTGTGCAACAAATCTGTAACTGGTGGTTGAGGGGGGATGCAAATAGATCTATGTCCGGGCAGCCCCGGGCTTCTGTAATCATCTTGAATATTTGGGTGTCTAGCATCCACTCGTGTGGGTCTGACAGGTTCCTGCTCAGGCTGTCTTTCAGAATATTTTGTTTCCCTGGCAGAAACTGAGCTTGTAGATCCACTTTGCAAGATAGAGCTGTGTTCCAAAGAGTCATGGCTAGTCTGCAAAGGGGGTAGGAGTGTGAACTCCCTTGCTTGTTTATGTACCGCATAACTGTGGTGTTGTCTGTCCGTATCAGTAGTTGTCCTGGTTGTAGAAGATCCCTGAAAGCCAAGAGGACATTCTGTACAGCTAACATCTCTTTTAAATTGATATGTAGGTGCATCCACTCGTGTGGGTCTGACAGGTTCCTGCTCAGGCTGTCTTTCAGAATATTTTGTTTCCCTGGCAGAAACTGAGCTTGTAGATCCACTTTGCAAGCTAGAGCTGTGTTCCAAAGAGTCATGGCTAGTCTGCAAAGGGGGTAGGAGTGTGAACTCCCTTGCTTGTTTATGTACCGCATAACTGTGGTGTTGTCTGTCCGTATCAGTAGTTGTCCTGGTTGTAGTAGTTGTCCTGGTTGTAGAAGATCCCTGAAAGCCAAGAGGACATTCTGTACAGCTAACATCTCTTTTAAATTGATATGTAGGTGCTTCTGATCCGCTGTCCAAAAACCTTGCAGACCTTTTCCCTGCAAGTGGGCTTCCCATGCGTAATCCGAGGCGTCCGTGGTTAACACTTGGCTGGCTGGAGGCAGACTGAAGGCTTTCCCTTTGTTGTGAAGACATGCCATGGTCCACCAATGGAATTCCTTTTGTAGACAAGGCAAGACAGCAATCTGTGTTGTCTAGACTGTGGCAATGCTGGGACCATACACTTTTTAGGTACCATTGTATTTTTCTCATATGTGGTCTTGTATTTGGTATGAGAGGGATGCAGGAGGCCATATAACTCAAAGCCTGCAGGAATTTCCTTGCAGTTAGCTGAGTTATTGACGCCAAGGTTTTGAAAGTTGAAGCCAGCTGCAGTTGTTTTTTCGGATGTCAGGAATGCCATCTGGGTTGTTGTGTTTAGAAGAGCACCCAGAAAAGTTATCTGTTGTGTGGGTGTCAAATTTGACTTATGTTCACAGTGAATCCCAGGTACTTAAGAAGATTTTGAACAAATTCCAGATGCTGGAGTAAGACATCGTTGCTGTCTGCTTGAATGAGGCAGTCGTCCAGATATGGGTAAATTTGAATTCCCTTGAGTCTGCAATAAGCTACTACTCGTGCCAGGCACTTGGTGAAGACCATGGGCGCAGGCACTTGGTGAAGACCCTGGGCGCAGTAGACAAGCCAAAGGGCAGCGCAGAGAATTGGTAATGTTTCGATCCGGCCTTGAACCTGAGGTATTTTCTGCACTCCTGTCTGATTGGGATGTGTAGGTAAGCCTCCTTTAAATCCAGTGTCACCATCCATGCATTTCTGCTCAACATTGGCAGGAGCTGCTGCAGAGTAAGCATCTTGAACTTTGGTATGTCCAGGAAAGTGTTTAAGACTGACAGATCCAGGATGGGTCTCCATGAATTTTGCTTTCTGGGAACTAGAAAGAGTCTTGAGTAAAAACCTTGGCCCGTCTCTGATTGTGGAACCAGTTCTATGGCCCTCATAGCCATGAGGGATCCCACCTGGTTTAATGCCTCTGACCATTGGTGTTTTGGTAGGTTTGGCCATCCGTCTGGTCTTGGCAAGGTATGAATGTGGAATTTGTAACCTCTTGAAACTACATCCAGAACCCACTTGTCTTGAGTTATGTAAGTCCAATTTTGTTGAAAAACAGAGAGTTTTCCTCCTAGAGGGTCTTCCAGGACAGTAGTTCCGGGAGCCATGCAGGGGGAGTCATTGAGCCTGTTTTCTATAAGATTGAGGTCTGTCCTCTCCACCCCTGGGAGTGGAAGCACTCCACTGTCTAGGTCTGTAAGAGGTCTGTGCTTGGGCCCTCCCTCTGGAGCGCCTATATCTACCCCTCTGAGGCCTGTCCGAGCTGGGAAAGGACCAATTTTTTGTTGGCCAATTTCTGCTAAATCTTGGGGGCTGAACTTGTAAGAAATCCTTAACCGTTTGCATGGATTTTGCCTTATCCTCCATTTTCTTTATCATCTCTTCAGCCTTAGACCCAAACAAAACATTATGCTGAACAGGAGCATTCAGTAACTTTGCTTTCACTTGATAAGGTAAGTTTTGTTCCTTTAACCAAGCATGCCTTCTAATGACTATGCCAGAGGCAGCCACCCTGCAAGAAGCCTCCAAGGCATCAAAACCACAGTGTAAACCATGCTTCCCCACTTGTTCAGTGGCATGCATCAAATCGTGTAATTTCTTATTATCTGCACATGCAGTAATGGTACCCAGCTTTTGTTTCATAACAGACAGTAGATATTGCTGATATTTTAGCATATAAAATTGACAATTTAAAGCCCTAATAGATAAAGTAGCAGAAGTGTACACTTTTTTGCCCCATTTCTCCAAAGCTCTAGAATCCTTATCTGTTGGAATAGGGTTTTTAGCAGAAGCGGCCTTAACCCTCTTAGGGCACTGAGAAATGGTTTCTGGATCAGCAGTAGGATTTTTGTAAAGGAATTGGTGGGAGTCAGGGACAATGTAATATCTGTCGGGCTTAGCAGGGGCTGGAGGAAAGGAGTCAGGAGTTAAATTAGCCTCAAAAAAGGCATCATCCACAATATCCAAAATAGGAGGAATAGCCACGGGTCTATGATGGGGAAGAATAAAGAAATTCCTAAGCCTTCTCTTAGATTCCAAGTACTCCTGTCCTTCCCAGTGAAAATGTTCCCTCATGTCATGTAAAGTTTCCCCAAAAGAAAAATCCTCAGGGGGAGAAGCTGATGGAATGG
>NC_056744.1:1611739675-1611794675 GCF_019279795.1 Protopterus annectens | reverse complement strand
TAAGGTGGGCAATGTAGAAGGTCTTCCTAACTACTTTAGCTACATGGGTGTCGAATGACAGACTACTATCAACCTGGGTCCCCAGGTCCCTGATAACTTCTTCTGTGCTCAGTGGATTGCCACCTATTTGGTAGCTAGGGGTAACCTTGTTTTTCCCAAAGGGTATGACTATGCATTTTTGGCATTTAACTTCAGGCCGTGGCTCTGGCACCAGTTATCCGCTTCTGTGAGACCCTTCTGAAGGATATCTGTGTCAGATGTGTTTTCTACTATGGCGCCCAGTTTGCAGTCATCTGCAAACTTTGTCAGCCATAACCCTCCTGTGTTTGCTTGTACTTCGGAAAAGTAGATGCCAAACAAGAGTGGGCCCAGGACTGAGCCCTGTGGGACACCACTTGTGACAGGTTTTGAGTCTGACATGGCGCCAGCAACTCTGACCCTGTGGGTTCTGTCACTCAGCCAGTTTGCAACCCATCTTGTGATGTATGGGTTAACATTTAAGTTGATGAGTTTTTCAATGATACCCGAGTGGGGTATTGTATCGAAGGCCTTAGCCAGATCGAGGTAGGCTGTATGGACTGCCTTTCCCTCGTCAATGTCTTTGGTGACTGTTTCTAAGAAGTCAACCAAGTTTAAAAGGCATGATCTGCCTTTGACAAAGCCAAACTGGGTTGGATCCAAAGTCTGCAAATTCCCTATGTCTTTATTTATGAGGTCCATTATGATCCTCTCCATGGCTTTGCAGATAAGGCTTGTCAAGCTAATGGGCCGGTAATTTCCAGGGTCGGTGGAGGCACCGCCTTTATGAAGTGGGACCACAGTTGCAGTGCGCCACTCCCTGCGTACGTATCCAGAGGTAAGACTTTGATTAAACAGCTGTCCTAGCTGTGGGTTTAATTCCTCATTGAGTTCGTGGAGCACACAGCCGGGGACACCATCAGGTCCCATGGATGCTGTGTTTTTTGCTTTGGAGACAGCAGTTCTCACTTGGGCGCTGGAGATGTTTGGGGGGCTGCAATCAGTGGGTATAGATATCTCTCCTTTTGGGGGCGGGAGAAGTTTGCACTGAACCTGTCAGCCAGTATGTTGGCAATGTCTGTAGGATCAGTAATCTTCACATCATTTTGAACTAGTTCTGAGCATATCTGGGAGTTTCCTCCTAGGTTTCTAACATAGCTAAAGAAGGCCTTATGATTGTCTTTTGAGTCTTTAGCTATTTTTCTCGAAATTTGCTTTGGATGATTTTATGAGAGCTCTTAGTTTTTTACTTATAGTGATCAAGGGTGTCTTACCTTATAAGGATTTTGCTCTATCTTGTAGTAGCTTCCTCCTTTTATTGTAGAGTTTGTTTATGGCTGGGGTCCACCAGACTGGACGCTTGCCTTTGGTACTAAGAGTCTTTGTTTTGTTTGGGATTGCCTTATCCATGCAGTCCTGCAGGTGCTGGTAGAAGGTGTTTGTAAGTGATTCAGCGGCTTGAGTACTGCTTTCCGCCGGCTCGGGGGCCTTAAAGGAGACCACACTAGTCTTTAGAAGTGTGAAGTCGGCTTTTGAGAAGTTCTTTACTGTGGTCTTTTTTATTTCAGGTGGGGGTGGGATGAGGACCTCCAGCGAGATTAGTTTGTGATCTGATCTCACCAGTGAGGGGTATACTTCCGGTGTTGAACATTGTGCTCCCATGTTCGTGATGATGAGATCAAGTATGTTATCTCCTCTTGTGGGGATGGTGACTAGTTGTTCCATGGCATTTGAGTTTATGAATTCCAGGAACTTTTGGGCTAGGGTGTTTGGGCTTGAGTAGTGTTCCCAGTCTATATTAGGGTAATTGAAGTCACCTAGTATGATGGTGTTTGGTGATACATTTATCCCCTCTAGTGTTTTCAGGAAGGCCACGTGAGGTTCCTGAGTTTGTGAGGGTGGCCTGTAACATGCTACAATTTGCAGAGCAGTCTTGCCTATGGTTAATTGCACCTGGATGGTCTCCGATGCATCGTGCGTTGCCACCAGTCTTGAGGTGTGGGTGTCCTTGATGAATATGGATACCCTCCCTCCTTTCTTGGTATTGTCCAGATTTTGGGGCCGGAACGCATGATATGAGGTAAAACCTGATAGCGCTGGGGTGCTCTCAGGAGCCTTGAACCAGGTTTCTGTCACAGCACAGACATCGATGTTCTCCATACTGAGAAGGGCCTCGAGTGCGTGCATTTTGAGATTGAGACTTCTGGCATTGAGCAGCATTACCCTTAGTTTTTTCCTTTTTGTGTTCTAGGGTGGTAGGTTTAGAATTTGAGCCTTGCCTAAAAAGGCACTATGGGGTGGCAAGAGCCTTTGCCAATATCCGAATCCCAGGGTGACAGGTGCAAGCCGTCCCTTGAAGCAGCGTGGCTTGTCCAGCATGTCATCCCAGGCAGACAGATACTGGATCCCCTTTGAATGACACCAGTGTTTAAGCCAATTGTTAAAGCTGATCATCTTATCTCTGTATTGTGGCATCACTCTTGGTGAAGGTAGGATACTGCTCAAGGTCAGGGTCATACCTGCCTGGGCTACATAATCAGAGAGCTCCTCAATGTCTCTTTTCATGTAGTCCAAGGAGGTACGTCTCAGGTCGTTTACACCAGCGTGGACAATGACTGAGTCATATTTGTACTTGCTGTTGAGAGACCTGAGTGCTTGCGTTATGTGGCGGATTCTAGCGCCTGACAGGCAGCTTACTGTGACCTTCTCCTTACTCAGTCTGGTGAGCGGGACATCAGTGTGTCTGACTATGGAGTCACCAATGACTAGTGTGTCTGGCATTGTGTTTGGCCTTAAGGGCTGTGACTGTTTGACACTCTGACTGTGAGGTCTATGTGTTGCAGGTGTTGTGTTCTGAGGTGGTGGTTGTTTGGGTGTCTGCTTTGGTGGCCTCTGCTGTTTTGGTAGATTTTTGATCAGAGCCTCCGAGTATGTCTTTGTGTGTTTATGTGTATGATTTGAGGTTGTAATGGTGCTATGTGATCTACTTTACATTTAGAGCCAATGGCAAAGAGGCAAAGAAAATTAGAAATTCACAAATTCAAAGATATTACTGGAATGATAATCAAGAAATGTTAGAAGCGCTTTTTTAAGACACAGGCAGTGAAAATTATTTTAATCTCTTTAGTTTCATATACTGGTCAGGCATACTTTTTCAACCAGAGAAGATAAAGAAAGTAATTTGAAAGAGAAAGAAGGCAATCAGCAAATGAGATTTATTTATTTTATTTATTTTACATTTGTTAACCAGGGGTGTCTGACTGAGCTGAAAAGGCCCTTTTTCAGCAGACGCCCGGGGAGAAAAGCTCCATAAAGAAAAATTAGACACATTTAGTTATTTAGACATGATCAGTGTACACACAAATTACAAGAGACATGTTTTTACAGTGGTGTGCGGCACATCAACAGTTACAGTGGAGAGAACAAACAAAAAAATATTAATTTTAAAAATAAAGGTAATTAATAGATTTGTGGTGTACAGCTGAAATTTGGAACATAGGCAGAATACATACATAGTACACAGGTACAGTACATACATTGTAGATTAGCCAGTGTCTGTGAGTAAGATTGACAATGAGAAGTTATGTACCTACCATAACGTTCCATGTTAGTTGTCTTCTTCTCGCCTTCTTTCTTGCTGGATGGGTTCGGAGCCGATCCTCGGCTCCGACTCGGCTTATACCAAAGCTCGAGAGCTATTTTTACCGGCTCGAGGTAACCCTGTATCCCACAATGCTAGGTGCTAACTACCCAGATCTCGTTTGATAGCTAACACTATAGCAGTTCTGCCCCCAGAACAAAGGAGAGAATGGCATACCCATATAGATAGCCATCCCAAGAAAAGGATAACCATTGGAGACCATACTGGGCAAAAAAGGAAGGCTCCGTAGGATCCTATTGGTCTGCCCAGGCTAGGGGGTTGGAGGGCGGGACGCAAGAAAGAAGGCGAGAAGAAGACAACTAACATGGAACGTTATGGTAGGTACATAACTTCTCAATGTTAAGTTGCCAATCTCGCCTTCATTCTCGCTGGATGGGACCGCATCCCTAGCACCTCAACCCTGGGTGGCTCGTTGGAACAGACTCTTGAGGATGGTGGAACCAAAGTTAGCTCGGCTTCTGGAGGCCATGTCTAATGTGTAATGAGAAATAAAGGTATGGGGAGAGGCCCATGTGGCTGCCGCACAAATTGAATCTAAAGGCAACCTGTCCTGGAAGGCTATAGACGTAGCTAAGGTTCTAGTTAAATGGGCTCTAGGTCTTGAAGGAAGCTTTTGACGCCTAAGTTCATAGATAAAAGTGATGACAGAGGCCAACCATCTAGAAAGGGTTACTTTGGAAACTGGGAGGCCTTTCTTCCCTTCAGCATAAGATAGGAAGAGCTGGTCAGATTTCCTAATTTGCTTGGTTCTATCCAGGTAGTAACGGAGTTGGCGATGAACATCCAAGAAATGCAACTTTTGTTCTGCTCTGTCAGAGTAATTAGGGAAGAAAACTGGGAGATCGATAGTCTGGTTTAGATTTGCCTCAGAAGATATCTTGGGTAAAAAGGAGGGGTTAGTTCTGAGGGACACTCTATCTTTATGGAAAACCAGATAAGGAGGACGAACATAAGGCGTGAAGTTCTGAGACTCTCCTCGCAGAGGTTATGGCCACTAGAAACAAAGTTTTCCATGAGAGTAACTTCAAGGAACAGGAAGCCGCAGGTTCAAAGGGAGGGAGAATCAAGGAGGTTAAAACTAGATTCAAATCCCACTGCGGTGGGGGATGTCTAACCGGGGGCTTAAGTAAAAGGATACCTTTAAGGAATGCTTTACAAAGTTTGAGACATAATGGAGGAGTCTGACAAGCCAACATGAAAATTTGAAATGGCCGCTAACTGGACTCTGATAGTGGAGGAAGAAGAACCCGAATGAAAGAGTTCGGCCAAAAAATCTAAGACTGATTGGATAGCAGCCACAAAAGGGTCTATGTTCCTAGATTTTGCCCAGAAGGAAAACAGTTTCCATTTGCTGGCATAAATCTTCCTGGTAGAAGATTTGTGAGAAGCTAAAATGATGTCACGTACCGAATGGGAGATAAAGGGAAGCCTGGCTAAGGTTGGAAGTGGAGCAACCAAGCTGTGAGGTTGAGAGAGGGGAGAGATTGGTGCAGCTTGCCCGACTGGTGGGTCAAGAGATCTGGAACTGGGTCCAGATGCCAGGGCTGCTCCAAGAGGTAATGATGCAGGAATGGAAACCATATTTGTCGAGGCCAGTATGGAGCAATGAGGATCATTGTGGATCTCAAGGCGGTAGCTTTCAGAATCAACTGAGTGATTAAGGGAAAGGGGGGGAAAGACGTACAGGAGACCCCGGGGCCAATCATGGACTAGAGCGTCTCTGGGGGGGGGGGGTGGCTGGGAAGTGGGAAGAGTGAAAAATTCGTGGCATTTGCTGTTCTGGGGTGTAGCGAAAAGATCGCAGCAAGGCTGACCCCATTCTCTGAAAATTTTTTCCACTACTGACTGCTTGAGACCACTCGTGCGGCATGAGAATGGCTCTGCTCAGCCTGTCCGCTATGACGTTGGACTTCCCGGGGATATGCGTTGCTATCAGAAACCGTTGAGAGGAGATCGCCCACTGCCAAAGTCGGAGTGCTTCTCGACATAAGGGATAGGACTTGGTTCCGCCCTGCTTGTTGATGCACCACACTACGGACATATTATCCGTCTGAACTGCAATTGTCCCGATGGGAAGAGAGTCCTGAAGGGCTTGCAACGCTAAAAGAACTGCTCTCATCTCTAGGACACTGATGTGCAGGTGGCACTCGAAAGGTTGCCAAGTGCCCTGGACCATCCTGCCCTGAAAATGCCCCCCCCACCCGATCAGGGAGGCATCCGTTGTCACTGTAGCAACCGGGGGGGGGGGGGGACGAAGGGTCTGCACTGAGTCACTTGAAGGGAGACCATCCATCAAGACAGGTGTTTCTTGCATAACTGGGTTATCAAAATGTAGTGTGACATTGGGAGCTGCTGGAAGGACCACTGAGAGAAGAGCATCCATTGCAGGAGTTGCATGTGGAAGCGAGCTAAGGGAAGTAATGTAATGGCAGCCGCCATGAGACCTAGAGTCTTCAGTATAAACTTGGCCTGAATATTGTTCTGAAGCAGGATATGAACATGTTCGCGAATATCTGAGATTCTTTGAGCCGTTAGTTTTGCAGAGAGTTCGACTGTGTCTAATATGGCGCCTATGAAGGTAATAGACTGACAAGGTGTCAAGGCAGACTTTTCTAAGTTTATGGAGATACCTAGCTCTTCGCAAATCTGAATGGTGTAATCTCTGGATTGAATAAGTTGACGCCTGGTGGTGGCGGTAAGGAGCCAGTCATCTAGATATGGAAACACCTGGAATCCTTGATGCCTCAGATGAGCCGTAAAGTACAGTTTTGTACCTACCATAAATGTAGATGTCCGATAGATATGCAACTGCAGTCCTTACATATGGGTTGTCCTGCCTCAGGCAGCCCCTCGGTCGGCCGGATTCCAAAGTCTGGGTCGGCTGATGTCGCCTCCTCCCTGACGTCAGAGCGGAAGCATCAGCCGACGCCATCTTCCTCAGTGTTTCTTGCCCCAGATGCCAGGTGCCCTCCTAGGTAGGCTAAATTTAGAACTGGATAAAAAATTCCAGACATACACAACAGTAATAAACAGATACACCATAACAGATATCCCCAGCTAAGTTGAAAAGGGGAAGTGGACCCAAAAGGAGAAGATACAGAGGGGTAGGAGGGAGATAAAACCTGACTGCAGTTGTATATCTATCGGACATCTACATTTATGGTAGGTACAAAACTGTACTATGTCCTTCAAGAATGCAACTGCAGTCCTTACATATGGGTTGATTACCATAGCCAAGCTGGGGGTGGTAGGCTCTAAGATAAAGATGGTGTAGCTAAAATGCCCTGCAGGACTGCCGAAGCAAAGCCTGCTCGGGATCTGGAATATAAAGGCAGGTTGTAGTGTTTGGAAAATGTATGCACGGAGCTCCATGTAGCAGCTTCTAGAATGTCCCTTGTAGCCACCCCTCTTAGAAAGGCTGTGGAGGTGGCTATAGCTCTGGTGGAGTGTGGCCTGATATTTCCATGGAAAGAATAACAGAATCTGATGCAGTGTCCAATCCATTTTGAAATTGTTTGTTTGGAAATTGCCTTTCCTTGCACTGCAGCAGCGTAAGCTACAAATAGCTGGTCAGACTTTCTGTTGGCCTTTGTTCCGTCCAAGTAGTAGCGCAGTTGTCTGTGTATGTCCAAAGTGTGCAGCAGCTTTTTTCCTTTATTTTGAGGATTGGGGAAGAAGGTAGGCAGGTGAATTGCTTGATTTAGAGACACCCTGGATATCACTTTTGGCATGAATGAAGGATTGGTTCTTAAAGAAACTCTGTCCTGATGAAAAATGAGAAATGGAGGTACTGCCATGAGGGCCTGTATCTCCGAAAAGTACAGTTTTGTACCTACCATAAATGTAGATGTTCGAAGATCCACATTGCTGCAGTCCTTACACTTGGGTAGTCCGCTGTCCTCGGTCGGCCCGAATAACAAAGTATAAGGCTGACGTCGGTCAAGGCGCATTAGACTGACATCAGGACGTCAGGGTACAAATGTGCATGACCGACGTCATATCCTCAGTCTTTTCTTGCCCCAGATGTCAGAAGACCCTAAAAAGAAAGGTCAAAACCAAAAGACAGCAAACAACCAACCAACCACCCTTGCACTAATAATATGTACAAAGTATACAATATACACAATATTCACAACCCAACCCACACAACCGCCTCTAAAAACAGAGGGGAAGGAGGGAGGGTAAATTGGACTGCAGCAATGTGGATCTTCGAACATCTACATTTATGGTAGGTACAAAACTGTACTATGTTCTTCATCTCACATTGCTGCAGTCCTTACACTTGGGTAGAATCCCAAAGCAGAGGTAAGGGAGGATGGCAAAACTATAAAGAAGCAGGAGCTGCCAAAATGCCCTGTAAAATAGCAGTGGCAAAACCAGCCCTAGATTTAGAGTAAAGTGGAAGGTGATAATGCTTAGAGAAAGTATGCACTGAACTCCAAGTAGCTGCCTCCAAAAGATCTTTAGTTGCCACCCCTTAAAAAGCTGTCAAGTGGCAGTAGCCCTAGTGGAATGAGGCCTAATCCCAGCTGGAATCTCCTTGCCATGATGGGAATAACAGAAAGCAATGCAAAACCCAATCCACTTAGAAATAGTTTGTTTTGACACAGGCTTGCCCTGAGAACTCAAAGCAAAAGAAACAAATAACTGCTGAGACTGCCTGAACCCTTTAGTTCTGCTCAAATAATATCGCAACTGCCTGTGTACATCTAAAGTGTGCAAAATCTTTTCCCCTTTATTTTGGGGATTTGCATAAAAAGTAGGCAAATGAATAGTTTGGTTTAAAGCCACACTAGAAACCACTTTAGGCATAAAGGAAGGATTAGTACATAAAGATACCCTATCCTTATGGAAAATTAAGAAAGGCTCAACCGCCATAAGGGCCTGCAATTCAGAAACCCTTCTTGCAGAGGTAATGGCCAACAAAATAGCAGTCTTCCATGATAAATATTTCAACTCAGTAGTAGCTGCAGGCTCAAAAGGTTGTAGAGTGAGTTTCTCCAACACAAAATTGAGATCCCAAGCAGGCGTAGGAGCTCTCGTGGGGTCTTATATTCTTTGCCCTCTAAGAAATTGCTTGAACAAAGGATGAGAAAACAATGGTGGGTCACAGTCATAGTGAGCCGAAATTGCTGCAGCATGAACCTTAATAGAAGAGAAGGACAAACCTTTGTCCAGTAACTCAGTAAGATATTGAAGAGCCACACTTAAATTAGGCTCAAACATCAAAATCCTTTGCTGCACTCCAAAATAAAAATCTCTTCCATTTATCTGCGTACACTTTCCTTGTACTAGGCCTTCTAGCTTCCAAAATAACATTCAAAACTTGCTGTGGAAGTTGAGACCCTCTATGGTTCAAAACAGAATATGCCAGGCTGTTAGGTGAAGAGAGTGAAGCTTGACATTGAGCAAATGACTGTCCTCCTGAGACAACAGGTGTGGAATCGAAGGCAAAGGCCATGGAGGCTCCTGTACCAGACTTCTCAGTAATGGGTACCAGTGCTGTCGAGGCCAATCTGGAGCTATTAAAATCATCCTTGGCTTGTCCTGTCTGACCTTTAGAAGTACCTTTGGGAGGAGAGGCAGAGGAGGAAAGGCATACACATGAAGATTGCTCCAATTGAAAGAAAGAGCATCCACTTTCCAAGCTGTGGGATGAAACCTTTTCGTGCAAAACTTTGGCAGCTGGTGGTTTATTGGAGAAGCGAACAGATCTATGTCTGGAGTTCCCCATGACACTGTCAATTTCTGAAATACATGAGGATCCAATTTCCACTGTGGGGATCCATAATTGCCTGCTCAACACATCTGCTAAGGAGTTCTGTGCTCCGGCAGAAACCTTGCCTGAAGATTTAGCTGTAAACTGAGAGCAGTCTCCCACAAAATCATTGCTTGCCTGCATAGAGGATAAGAATGTGTTCCCCTTGCTTGTTGATGTACCACATGACAGTTGTGTTGTCTGTTAGAATCAACACCTGCCCTGGAAGAAGTAACTCCTTGAAAGCTATTAATGCAAACTGGACTGCTAACATCTCCTTCAAGTTGATATGTAGATGTTGTAGTCTGGCAGGCCACTTGTCTTGTATCCATTTTCCATTTAGATGAGCTCCCCAAGCTTTGTCTGAGGCATCTGTCGTTAGAATCTGACTCACCTCTGGCCGGGTCACAGAGAGTCCCTTGTTTAGGTGACATTCCTGAGCCCACCACAAAAATTCCTTTTGAATGCAAGGTATTATTTGAATGACAGTGTCCAGATCCTGGCAGTGCTGTGTCCATACATTTTTGAAATACCATTGTAGCTTCCTCATATGCAGTTTGGCATTGGGAAGCACCAGAATACAAGATGCCATGAACTCCAAGGCTTGAAGGACTGTCCTTGCAGTCAGCCTGGACTGGTGAGACAATTGATGAAAGTAAAGGGAAAGATTCTTTTGTTTTTCCGGGGTCAAAAAGGCCATCTGGGATGCTGTATTCAGTCTTACACCCAGAAAGCACATGTCCTGAGGGGGTACTAGACTGGACTTTATTTCGTTCACAGAATACCCCAGGCATCTTAGCACTGCTATCACATATTCCAAATGATGAAGAAGTTCGTCCCTTCCTTGAGCCAGAATCAGGCAATCGTCCAAATAAGGATAGATCTGTATTCCTTTTAGCCTGAAGAAAGCTATCACTGGAGCCAGAACTTTCGTGAACACTCTGGGCGCAGTAGATAAGCCAAAGGGCAATGCAGAGAACTGATAATGAGAAGTCCCAGCCCGAAAACGCAGATACTTCCTGCAACTCTGTCTGATAGGAACATGAAGGTAAGCCTCCTTGAGATCCAAAGTTACCATCCAATGATCTTTGCCCAGCAGAGGTAAAAGCTGTTGTAACGTCAACATTTTGAACTTGGGAATGTCCAGATAAGTGTTGAGGAGAGATAAATCCAAAATTGGTCTCCACGTGTTCCCCTTCTTTGGTACTAGGAACAGGCGAGAATAAAATCCTAGGCCCACTTCTGGCATAGGGACTGGCTGTATGGCCCCTATTTGAAGTAACAGAGAAATTTGTTTGTGAGCCTCTATTCTTTGCTGAGGAGGAACGTCTGGCATGCCTTTGAAAGGAGGCAAGGTATGGAAATAAAACCTGTAGCCTTGGTGTATGACATCCAATACCCAAGAATTAAACTCCAATTTTCCTTGAAAAGTGTCAACCTTCCTCCCAAAGGTGCTGCCAGACGAGAAGGCTCTGGCAGCTGAAAAGGTAGGTCATTGGGTCTGTTTACGAAAGGACTGACCCCTGCCCTCACCCGAAGACTGTGCAGGAGAACTCCCTGTTCTAGGCCTGAAAGAGCCCTGAGCTCTGCCCCTACCACGTCTAGATCTACCCCTAGACTGGGAATCATAAGAAGGATACATCCACCCCTTGGTAGGCCAATTTCTACTAAACTTCGGAGGCTGAACCTGCAAAAAATCCTTAACAGTCTGCATAGACTTAGCCTTGTCTTCCATTTTCTTTAAGACTGCCTCAACTGGTGAACCAAACAACACATCAGATTGTAAAGGAGCATCTAAAATCCTTGTCTTAACATGGTCAGATAAATTCTGATCCCTCAGCCAGGCGTGCCTGCGAAGAACTGACCCAGTGGCAGCCACCCTAGACGAGGCCTGTACAGCATCAAAACCACATTGCAAAGAATGCTTACCCACCTGTTCAGAAACATGTACTAAATCTTGTAACTCTTTACACTCAATACCTTCCGCCAGAGCATCTACCTTAGACTTCAATTGTGAAAGTAGATAGTTTTGGTATTTCAACATGTGAAACTGGCAATTCAAAGCTCTCATAGCAAGGGTGGAAGAAGTATAGACTTTCTTTCCCCATCTATCCAAAGCCCTGGCCTCTTTATCTGGAGGAACCGGATTTTTAACAACAGAAGCCTTAACACCCTTAGGCCCCTGACTAACAGTTTCTGGGTCTGCCCTAGGACTCTTAAAAAAATACTTATGAGCTTCAGGCACCCTGTAATACCTATCCGGTTTAACAGGAGCAGGAGGCAAAGAATCAGGATTAAGAGAAGCCTCTGCAAACACATCTTCCACAACATCCAGAACAGGAGGTATAGCCAAAGGCCTATGCTGGGGTAAAAACAAAAATTCTCTAAGCCTTTTCCTGGAATCAGAGAAGTCCTGACCTTCCCACTTAAAATGCTCCCTCATGGAGTGAAGAGTCTCTGAAAAAGAAAAATCCTCAGGAGGAGAAGCAGAAGGAGTAGAATCATCCACATCAGAATCAGAATAAGGAGAATACTCCTGCAAGTCTTCAGCCGAAGACTCTGAAACATCCGAAGCCTGCTCAAAACTCCCCATCTCAGGTTCCGCCCTAGGTCTCTTATCAGGAGGGGGCAAAGAACCTCTAATCAAAGTAATCAAATCTTCTGCCATTTTAAGCATATGCTTCTTGGGCACAGATCCTGAAGAACTAGGAGTGACACCAACTGAAGCTAAACCTGGCCTGCCTCTGGGAGAAGCCTTGGAAACAGAAGGAGAAGGCCTAACCACTCTAGGAAGGGAGGGGAGTACAGTAACCTGAATAACAAAGTCTCCCCCTGGGACTCCAGAGAAACCTCCGGTGGAGCCCCCGGCTCCACCGACACCTCTAAAGAACTGGCGTCCGGTACTGACGGCTCTTCTTGCCTGGGCTTAGCTGCTCTGTCCTTGCGCTTCTTCGAAGAAGCGGACGTCGGAGCATCCGACGGCATATTAATTGCACCGCTTCCCGAAGACTAACCTGGCACAATCTAACCTTCTCTTAATAGTGCGCTTATTGAATCTAGCACAAAAGCGACACCCAACAACGTCGTGCTCAGGCCCTAAACAAGGAATACACAAAGTATGATAATCTCTATGCGGTATCTGCTTCCCATAAGAAATACAGTTATTCACTTTTTCTGACATCCGGTAAACCACTGAGGCAAGAAAAAACTAAAATATTCCCCAACGGGGTACTTAGCCAACTTTGACTCGGTCTGAAACTCCGAATTCGAAAAATTTCAGAATGTCGAACGGCACTTGCAACGCTGCTTCTGCATCGGACCATGCGGCAAAAAAGACTGAGGATATGACGTCGGTCATGCGCATTTGTACCCTGACGTCCTGATGTCAGTCTAATGCGCCTTGACCGACGTCAGCCTTATACTTTGTTATTCGTGCCGACCGAGGACAGCGGACTACCCAAGTGTAAGGACTGCAGCAATGTGAGATGAAGAACATCTCTTCTTGCTGAGGTAATTGCCAACAGGAAAACTGTTTTCCAGGAAAGGAATTGCAATTCTGAAGATGCTGCTGGCTCAAAAGGAGGAAGAGTTAATTTTTCCAACACGAAGTTGAGGTCCCATGCAGGCACTGGTGGTTTTCTGGGAGGTTTGATATTCTTTATGCCTCTTAGAAACTGTCTTAGCAATGGATGTGAAAACACAGGTGGATCACGGTTGTAGTTTGCTGAAATTGCTGAAACGTGTATTTTTATGGAAGAATATGAAAGCCCATTATGCAGCATTTCTGCCAAGTATTCTAGTATCTGTGGGATGCTCATTACTGATGCATCCTGGCCCTTGTTGGCATTCCAGATGCTGAATCTCTTCCATTTGGCTGAATAAGTTTTTCTGGTGGAAGGTCTGCGTGCTTCCAGTAAGATCTTTTTAACTTCCTTGGAGAGAAATATGGGAAGAAGTCATGGAACCCTCCAAGCTGCCAGTTGCAGAGTTTGCAGGTTGGGATGAACCGTCCTGTAGTTGTGCTGAGTCAAAAGCAGAGGCTATTGAGGCAGGGGCCACGGCTTGGTGCAAGTTATGCTCCTTAGTAATGGGTACCAGTGCTGTCTTGGCCAGTCTGGAGCTATCAAAATGCCTTTCGGTTGTTCTGCTTTGATCTTCAGTAACACCTTGGTCATTAATGGTAGAGGTGGGAATGCATAGATTGTTAGAGTTCCAGCTGAAGGAGAGAGCATCCATTCTCCAGGCTTGAGGATGGTGTGTCCTCGAGCAGAACTTCTTCAGATGATGATTGAGGTGTGAGGCAAAGAGATCTATGTCCGGCCTCCCCCATGCCCGAGTTATTTGTGAAAAAATGTCTGGATGCAACATCCATTCGTGCGGGTCCAAGATGTTTCTGCTTAGACTGTCCGCCAGAACATTGTCCTTGCCTGGAACAAACTGGGATTGCAACTGTATGTTCAGTTTCAGGGACTTTTCCCAAAGAGTCATTGTTGGTCTGCAGAGGGGGTAAGAATGAGTACCTCCCTGTTTGTTTATGTACCACATGACAGTGGTGTTGTCTGTCTTTATTAGCAGATGACCTTGTTGAAGAAATTTTCCGAAGGCCTCGATTGCATGAATGACTGCTAACATCTCTTTTTGATTGATGTGTAGATGCACTTCCCAGGGAGTCCATTGCCCTTGAATGCATCTGCCCTCCATGTGCGCCCCCCATCCATGATCTGAGGCGTCCATTGTAATGGTTTGGCTTGTTTGAGGTTTGTGGAAAGACATGCCTTTGTTCAGCTGGCTTGCTTGTGCCCACCACAAGAATTCCTTTTGTAGACATGGAATGAGTGAGATAATTGCTTCTACGTTGTGGCTGTGTTGAGACCATAAACGTTTTAGGTACCATTGTAGTTTTCTCATGTGTAGTCTTGCCAGTGGAATCAGTAGAATGCAAGATGCCATGTAACACAGGGCCTGCAGGATTTTCCTTGCAGTCATCTGGGTGAGCTTTGCTAGGCTTTTGAAGTAATCTGGTAATTGTTCTTACTTCTCTTCTGTGAGGAAAACCATTTGTAATTTTGTGTCCAGTTTGGCTCCTAGAAAAATTATTTGTTGGGATGGCAGTAGTCTTGATTTTTGAATGTTGACCGTGTATCCCAAAGCCTGTAGTAAGTGAATGACATAATTTAAGTTTTTTTGTCAAGGCTTGCTTGCTGTCCGCTTGTATAAGGCAGTCGTCCAGGTAAGGGTATATTTGTATTCCCTGGAGTCTGCAGTGTGCAACTACTGATGCCAGGCATTTCGTGAATACTTTGGGCGCAGTAGATAAGCCAAAAGGCAATGCTGAGAATTGATAATGCTCTGGCCCTGCAAGAAATCTGAGGTATCTTCTGCAACTGTCTGATTGGGACATGCAGGTATGCCTCCTTGAGGTCCAGAGTAACCAGCCAAGACCCCTTGCCCAGCATGGGAAGAAGTTGCTGTAGCGTCAGCATTTTGAATTTTGGCACAATGAGAAAGGTGTTTAGAGCGGACAAGTCCAGTATAGGTCTCCATTGCTTTTCTTTTCTTGGAACAAGGAACAGTCTTGAGTAGAATCCCTGGCCTTGTTCCTGAGGAGGGACTTTTTCTACTGCTTTGATTTGTTGCAGCTTTGAAACCTGTATGAGTGCCTCTGCCCTTTGATTTTGTGGCAGATTTGGCATGCCCTGCCTTGTTGGTAAAGTATGGAAGTGGAACCTGTAGCCTTGGTCTATTATATCCAGAATCCATTTGTCCTTTGTTAAAACGTGCCAATTTTTTGAAAATAAGGATAATTTTCCGCCTAAAGGTGCTTCTCTTTGAGCCTTGGTCGGCGGTGTGAAAGTCAAGTCATTGTGTTTGTCCCTGTGGAGCAGTAGAAGTCCCTGCGCCACTTCTCTGATTAGTCGGTTGCCAATGGCGTCCCCTCTAGGTACCTCGGTATTGCCCTCTCCCTCGGGCACGCCTGTTTTTTCCCCTTTGGAACTTGTCAGTGTCTGGAAAGGACCAATTCTTCGAAGGCCAATTCCTGCTGAACCTTGGTGGCTGAACCTGGAGGAAATCTTTGACTGTTTGCACTGATTTAGCCTTTTCCTCAATTGATTGCAACACATCCTGAGCATTAGCACCAAATAGCTTGTGTTTTTTCCAGAGGTGCAGCTAGAAGCTTTACTTTAACATGATCTGGCAATGCCTGTTCTTTCAACCAAGCATGTCTACGTATGACGGCCCCTGTCATAGCTGCCCTACATGAAGCTTCCAATGCATCATAACCACACTGAAGAAAATGATTGCTAACCTGCTGTGTATTATGAACCAAATCCTGAAAGGCCTTTCTATCTAAAGGCTCAGGAGAGGCTAACTTTTTCTGCAAATCATCCATCAAGAAATCCTGATACTGAAACATATGAAAAAGGCAATTAAGGGCCCTCATGGCAAAGGTGGTTGAGGTATAAACTTTTTTGCCCCACCTCTCCGGGGACCTGGATTCCCTGTCTGCGGGCAAAGGATTTTTGGCCGTGGAAGTGGCCACTCCTTTGGGCCCCTGGGAAATAGTTTCTAGATCAACAGAATGGGCCTTAAAAAGATGTTTATGAGTCTCAGGAACCCTGTAGTATCTGTCTGGCTTGACAGGAGCAGGAGGGAGAGAATCAGGAGAAGCACTCGATTCTGAGTACACCTCATCCAGTACATCTAACACTGGTGGGATAGCTAAAGGCCTGTGCTGGGGAAGCTTAAGGAAAGTACGAAGCCATTTCCTGGAGTCGGAGAATTCCTGGCCCTGCCACTGAAAATGCTCTCTCATGGAGTGGAGAATTTCCCCGAAAGAAATATCCTCAGGAGGAGAGGCAGAAGGAATAGATTCCTCAGCATCAGAATCCTCGTAGGCCTGGAAAGACTCTTCCTGGGAATCTGAATGGTCTGAGTCACCAGAGGCTTCATCTGAGGAAAGGGTATCTGTCTGCTCAACCCTAGGCCTTTTGTCTGAAGGCGGCTGAGAACCTCTGTCAGGATGAGCCTGGGAGCCTCTGATTAAGGAAATTAGATCAGCAGCTAAAGTCATGATCTGTTTATCAGAAGTGGGACCCTGAGAAAAAGATTTAGGAGGGTGAGACTTAGCCTGGCTGGCAGCCTTAGCACGTGTGTAGGCCTTGATGGACATAGACACCGGAGGCCTAGCTGCCCCACGTGCTGGAGTAACTTTGTCCACCGGTATGGTCTCAGGCAAATCTTAGGCTTCGGTTTCTGGAGGAAAATCTACAGCCGGCACCGGGGTAGGCTCCGGGGCCGAAGAGAACGATAAAGCTGTGTCGTCGGTCTGGAGTGGTGGAATTACCGCCTCAGAAGAGACCGATGCACTCGTGGTAGGTTTTGGCGTGGTGTCGGTGGAAGTCGCGGGCCGAGGGTGTCAGTCCCGGTCCTTCCGTTTTTTGGAAATATGTGTTGTCGGTTGTTCCGACGGCATGATATAGGAGTACTTTTCGCCAAAAAAGTCTTCAGCAAATTCTGCCCGGCGCCTGAGTGTGCGCTTATTAAAGTGAGCACGGGCAACACAGGCCGAGACGTCGTGGTCTGGGCCAAGGCAGGGAAGGCAGTAAGAATGGAAGTCCTTATGAGGTATTTGTTTACCACAAGACAAACAGTTATTAACTTTTGCAGTTTTATCTGACATCGGCTGAGGCAAGAAAAGGTTCCCCAACGGGGTACTTAGCTTTTTGATGACTAAGGTTACTGAAAACACAGGAGCTGGCCGACCGGCACTTGCGAACTGCTTCTGCTTCGGGCACCGCGCGGCAAGAAAGACTGGGGAAGATGGTGTCGGCTGATGCTTTTATACCCCAGCCGCTCTGACATCAGGGAGGAGGCGACATCAGCCGACGCCGGACCCAGACTTTGGAATCCGGCCGACAGAGGGGCTGCCTGAGGCAGGACAACCCATATGTAAGGACTGCAGTTGCATTCTTGAAGGACATCTTTGGATTCAATACAGACGATCCCGGAAGACTCAGATCCAAGGGCTCTGAAATCATGGGTCAGATCAGAGAAGGAGCCAAGATGGGCAGTGTAGCGCTAGTAAAGGTCTCCAGACCCTAAGGGGTAGGAGCTAGGAGAACTCCCATCTGAATCTGTGCTGTCAAACTTCCTCATCAACCTATCCATATAGTCTTCTGTCAAGATCCTGGAAGGAGAGGATGAGGTGAAATCCATGGTAAATAGAAATTAATCATATTAATTCATTAAAAGATCTTCGTTATAAGTAAAAAGTACAGTTTTGTACCTACCATAAATGTAGATGTCTGATAGGTATGCATCTGCAGTCATCACATATGGGTTGTCCTGCCTCAGGCAGCCCTTCGGTCGGCCGGATTCCAAAGTCTGGGTCCGGCGTCGGCTGATGTCGCCCTTTCCCCGACGTCAGAGCGCCTGGGGTATAAAAGCGTCAGCCGACGCCATCTTCCTCAGTTTCTTGCCCCACATGCCAGGTGCCCTCTAAGGAAGGCTAAATTTGGAGAAATGCAATAAATTCCAAAAATGCACAGAAATATATATGTATATATATATATATATATATATATATATATATATATATATATATATATATATATATAAATATAAAACAAATACACCATAATAGATAACCCCAGCTAGCTATGAGAGGGATAAGTACCCAATAAATACCACAGAGGGGAAGAAGGGAGGGTAAACCTGACTGCAGATGCATACCTATCGGACATCTACATTTATGGTAGGTACAAAACTGTACTATGTCCTTCAAGGATGCATCTGCAGTCATCACATATGGGTAGAATACCATAGCCAATCTGGGGGTGGAGGATCTATGTAAAGGATGGTGTAGCTAAAATGCCCTGCAGGACTGCCGTAGCAAAGCCTGCTCTGGATCTGGAATATAAAGGTAAATTGTAATGCTTGGAAAATGTATGCACGGCGCTCCATGTAGCAGCTTCTAAAATGTCCTTGGTAGCCACCCCTCTTAAGAAGGCTGTGGAGGTGGCTGTGGCTCTGGTGGAATGAGGTCTGTTAGCTGGCACAGTTTTTCCATGAAAGGAGTAACAAAAACGAATGCAATTCCCTATCCATTTTGAAATTGTCTGTTTGGAAATTGCTTTTCCTTGTGCACCAGCAGCATATGCTACAAGCAGATGGTCAGTTTTTCTGTAACTTTTAGTTCTGTCCAAGTAGTAGCGCAACTGTCTGTGTATGTCCAGGGTGTACAGAAGTTTTTCCCCTTTGTTTTGTGGATTTGGAAAGAAGGTAGGCAGGTGAATAGCTTGGTTTAATGAGACCCTGGATACCACCTTTGGCATAAATGAAGGATTGGTTCTCAATGAGACTCTGTCCTGATGAAAAATAAGAAATGGCTGTACTGCCATGAGGGCCTGTAACTCAGATACTCTACTTGCTGAGGTTATGGCCAGAAGGAAGGCAGTCTTCCAAGACAGGAACTGTAGTTCTGCAGATGCTGCTGGTTCAAAGGGAAGCAGTGTTAATTTTTCCAACACGAAGTTAAGGTCCCAAGTAGGCACTGGTGGTTTCCTTGGAGGATTGATGTTTTTAATTCCTCTTAGAAACTGTCTTAGGAGAGGATGAGAGAAGACAGGTGGATCAGTATTGTACTCTGCTGAAATTGCTGAAGCATGAATTTTAATGGAAGAGTAAGACAGGCCACTGTGGAGCATTTCTGCCAAGTATTCCAGGATATGTGCCATGTTCATCACTGTCACATCTAGGCCCTTTGTGGTGCTCCAAGTGTGAAATCTTTTCCATTTTGCTGAATATGCCTTTCTTGTGGAAGGCAAGTAGCTTCCATGATGATATCCTTCACTCTCTTGGATAGCTTATCCTGAGGAGGAGTCAAGGTATTTTCCAGGCTGTTAGTTGCAAGGTTTTCAGGTTGGAACGCAGAGTTTTGTAATTGTGCTGTGTCAGGAGAAGTGGCCATTGAGGAAGAGGCCATGGTTTCGTGCGTGACATGCTCTTTAACAGTGGGGACCAGTGCTGTCTTGGCCAGTCCGGAGCTATCAGAATCACTTTTGGCTGCTCTGTCCTGATCTTCAGTAAGACCTTGGTCATTAATGGCAGAGGTGGAAATGCATACACTGTTAGAGTTCTCCAGCTGAAAGAGGGCGTCCACTTTCAATGCTTGTGGGTGGTATGTCCTTGAGCAGAATTTCTTCAGCTGATTGTGGGGGGAGGCAAAGAGATCTATGTCCGGCCCCATGATTGTGTTATCTGAAGGAAGATGTCTGGGTGCAGCATCCATTCGTGTGCATCCATGATGTTTCTGCTTAAGCTGTCCGCCAGTATATTGTCCTTTCCTGGCACAAACTGGGATTGCAGCTCTATATTGAGTTTCAAGGAAAGTTCCCATAGATTCATTGCCAGTCTGCAAAGAGGGTAGGAATGGGTGCCTCCTTGCTTGTTTATGTACCACATAACTGTGGTGTTGTCTGTCCTTATTAGCAGGTGGCCTTGATGCAGAAAGAGTTTGAATCACTGCCAGCATTTCCTTTTGGTTTATGTGCATGCGTAGCTCTTTTTGTGACCATAGTCCTTGAATGCATCTGCCCTCCATGTGCGCTCCCCATCCGTGGTCTGAAGCGTCCGTTGTAATGGTTTGGCTGGCTATTGGTTTGCTGAAGGGCAGACCCCTGTTTGACTGGCTTGCTTGAGCCCACCACAGAAATTCCTTTTGAAGGCATGGAATGAGTGGTATTAAAGTTTCTAAGCTGCGACTGTGCTGAGTCCATAAACTCCTTAGGTACCATTGTAGTTTCCTCATATGCAGCCTTGCTTGTGGAATCAGAAGAATGCAAGAAGCCATGTAACCCAGGGCCTGCAGGATTTTCCTTGCAGTCAGCTGAGTTTGTCTTGTCAGATTTTTGAAGTAATCTGGTAGTTGACTTTGTTTTTCTTCTGTGAGGAAAGCCATTTGGGTGGTTGTGTCTAGATTCGCACCCAGAAAAGTTATTCTTTGGGATGGAACAAGTCTTGATTTGTGAATGTTGACTGTATATCCCAAGGCCTGAAGTAGGTGGATGGCATAATTCAAGTGTTTTACCAAAGTTTGTTGGCTGTCCGCTTGTATAAGGCAGTCGTCCAGATATGGGTATATTTGAATCCCCTGAAGTCTGCAGTGTGCAATTACTGATGCCAGGCATTTCGTGAATACTCTGGGCGCAGTAGATAAGCCAAAGGGCAATGCTGAGAATTGATAATGCTCTGAACCTGCAAGAAATCTGAGGTGTCTTCTGCAACTTTGTCTGATAGGGACATGCAGGTATGCCTTCTTGAGATCTAGAGTTACCAGCCAAGACCCCTTGCCCAGCATGGGAAGGAGTTGCTGTAGTCAGCATTTTGAATTTTGGCACAATGAGATAAGTATTCAGTGCGGACAAGTCGAGAATAGGCCTCCATTGCTTTTCTTTTCTTGGAACAAGGAATAGTCTGGAATAAAATCCTTGGCCTTGTTCTGAGAGAGGAACCTTTTCTATAGCTTTCATTTGCATTAAGTTGGAGATTTGTTTCAAAGCCTCTGCCCTTCGGTGGCAGGTCTGGCATGCCTTTTCTTTTTGGTAATGTGAGAAAATGGAACCTGTATCCTTTGTCTATTATTTGTAGTGTCAATTTGTCCCTTGTAATACTGTGCCAATTTTCTGAGAATAAAGAAAGCTTTCCCCCCAAAGGTGCTTCCAATTGAGCCCTGGTTGGCGGTGTCAAGGTAAAGTCATTGAGTCTGTCCTTGTGCAGCAGTTGTAGGTCCTGCACTACCTCTCTGGTTGGGAGGCTGCCATTGACGTCCTCTGTAGGAGCCTCTAGCTTGCCCTCTACCTCTGGCACGCCTGTTCTTGCCTCTCTGAAATCTGTCTGTGTCTGGAAAGGACCAATTCTTGGAAGGCCAATTTCTGCTGAATCTTGGTGGTTGGACTTGTAGAAAATCTTTGACTGTTTGTACAGATTTTGCCTTTTCTTCAAATTTCTTTAAGACCTCCTGAGCAGTGGAGCCAAATAACTTTTGCTTTTCCAGTGGAGCATCCAGAAGCTTTGCTTTAACATGGTCTGGCAGAGATTGTTCCTTCAGCCAAGCATGCCTACATATGACTGCACCTGTCACAGCTGACCTACATGAAGCTTCCAATGCATCATAACCACACTGCAAGAAATGGTTGCTAACCTGTTGGGAGTTATGTACCAGATCCTGAAGTGATTTGTGATCTAGGGTTTCAGGTGAAGACAGTTTTTTATGCAATTCATCTAACAAATACTCTTGGTACTGTATCATATGAAATTGACAATACCCTCATAGAAAGAGTAGCAGAAGTATACACTTTTTTACCCCATCTCTCTAAAGGCCTGGACTCCCTTTCAGAGGGGAGTGGATTTTTAGTAGTGGCAGCTGCAACCCCTTTAGGGCCCTGGGAAATAGTTTCTGGATCAGCAGAGTGGGCCTTGTAAAGAAAAAGATGCGAGTCCGGGACCCTGTAGTACCTATTGGGTTTGATAGGAGCCGGAGGAAGAGTGTCAGGGGTTGTGCTAGACTCAGAGTACACATCATCAATGACATTCAGAACAGGAGGAATAGCCAAAGGTCTATGCTGAGGCAAATGCAAGAAAGTCCTTAATCTCTTCCTGGAATCAGAGAATTCCTGGAACTGCCATTGGAAATGCTCTCTCATAGTGTGAAGTGTCTCCCCGAAGGACAGCTCTTCAGGAGGGGAGGTCGAGGGGATAGATTCCTCTGCATCAGAATCCTCGTAGGCCGAAAAAGCCTCCTCCTGGTAGTCCAAGAGAGTAGAGCCATCAGAGGCCTCATCTGAGGAGTGGGGATCAGAGGGCTCAACCCTGGGTCTTTTGTCTGGAGGAGGTTGAGAGCCCCTGTCCGGATGAGACTGTGAGCCCCTAATTAAGGAAATAAGGTCCTCTGCTAAACTTAGAATCTGTGAACCTGTAGTGGGTCTCTGAGGGATAACCCTGGGAGGCAAAGCTTTTGAGTGTTTAGCAGCTTTAGCCCTTGAGAATGCCTTTATGGACATGGATGCAGGAGGCCTGGCTGCACCAAGTGCTGGTGTAGTTTTGTCTAGAGGAATGGTGTTGGAAGGTTCCAGGACACCAGTTTCTGATGGAGATTCAATAATAGACTCAGTAGGGGCCTCCGGGGCCGAGGTTGCCGGTTGAGCGGTTTCGGTGGTCGGAAGTACCAAGGACTCTGCTTCAGCCGAGACCGAGACACTCGCGGTAGGCCTGGCCGTGGTTTCAGCCGAAACCGCGGCCCGTGTGTCGGTCCTTGTCCTTCCGTTTCTTTGTTAAATGTGAAGTCGGAGTCTCCGACGGCATATTGTAAGCAAAACTAGCCCCAAAAAATTCCTCTGCAAACTCCGCCCGACGTCTAAGAGTGCGTCGGTTGAAGGAAACACAGGCTGAACAGGCCGAGACGTTGTGGTCTGGGCCTAGGCAGGGGAGGCAGTAAGAGTGGAAATCCTTATGAGGTATTTGTTTCCCACAAGTTAAGCAATTATTAATTTTATCTGACATCGCCTGAGGCAAGAAAGAGTCCCCAATGGGGTACTTAGCTTTTGAAGTCTTTGGTAGCTGAATTATAGGAGCTGGCCGACCGGCACTTGCGAACTGCTTCTGCTTCGGGCACCACGCGGCAAGAAAGACCGAGGAAGATGGCGTCGGCTGACGCTTTTATACCCCAGGCCCTCTGACATCGGGGAAAGGGCGACATCAGCCGACGCCGGACCCAGACTTTGGAATCCGGCCGACCGAAGGGCTGCCTGAGGCAGGACAACCCATATGTGATGACTGCAGATGCATCCTTGAAGGACATCCAGCATATTTTAACCATCCTATGGCCTTCCTAGTTGAAGTTGTTAGTAAGCCATTTTGCCCATTTGTTCCACATTAGGAGGGCTAGTGTTCCTCATTTTGGAGATGGAAGGTTGAGAGATATGTGTGTGTATATGTATGTATGTATGTATATATATATATATATATATATATATATATGTATATTATGCATATATATATATATATATATATATATATATATAGATATATCTATATATATATATATATCTATATATACATATATATTAGAGACACACACACAGAAGGCAAAGCCAGAAAACTACACGTAAGTATGCAATACACTTAACTAACACTCGAGAGCTCACAGCGACCACATCCGTACACAAAGTCAGAAAAAGTACAGTTTTGTACCTACCATAAATGTAGATGTTAGAGGGGTTATGCTGCTCCAGTCATCACACTTGGGTTATCCTGCCGTCAGGCGGTCCCGCAGTCGGCCTGAATTCCAAAGCCTTGGTCCAGAGTCGATTGTCGTCGCTTCTTCCCTGACGTCAGTGCGGCAGGGGTATAAAAGAGGCAGCCAACGCCATTTTCTTCAGTTTTTCTTGCCCCAGATGTCAGGTGCCCCAAACTAAGAAGGCAAAATAAGAAGCTTGCAAAACATACCTTAGTGCAAAACAATGGTACTAATTTGTAAGCAAATACACCATATAGACATGCATCCCAAATCCTTAGCACGTGCAAAGGCCTTGATGGACATAGATACAGGAGGCCTAGCAGCCCCACGTGCAGGAGTGACCTTGTCCACCGGAATGGTGTCGGGTAAATCAAGAACTTCGGTATCCGGAGGAAAATCAACAACCGGCACCAGAGAGGTCTCCGGGACCGAAGGACTAGTTAACGCTGTGTCGTCGGCCTGGAGCGGCTGAATTACTGCTTCTGCAGGGACCGAAGCACTAGCGGAGGGTCTAGGAGTAGTATCGGTAGAGGACGCGGGCCGAGGATGCCGGTCCCGGTCCTTCCGTTTTTTGGAAGATTGAGCTGTCTGTAGATCCGACGGCATGGTATATGCGAAGGATTCGCCAAAAAAGTCTTCAGCAAATTCTGCCCGGCGCCTGAGACTGCGCTTATTAAAGCAAGCACAGGCAGCACAGGCCGAGACGTCGTGGTCTGTGCCCAGGCAAGGAAGACGGTAAGAATGGAAGTCCTTATGAGGTATTTGTTTACCACAAGACAAACAATTATTAACTTTCTCAATTTGTTCTGACATCGGCTGAGGCAAGAAAAATGTTCCCACGGGTACTTGGCTTTAGACGACTACGGTACTAAAAACACAGGAGCTGACCGACCGGCACTTGCGAACTGCTTCTGCTTGCACCGCGGCAAGAAAGACTGAAGAAGATGGCGTTGGCGATGCCTTTATACTCCAGCCGTTGTGGCGTCGGAGAGGCGACACCAGCCAACGCCGGACCCAGACTTTGGAATTCGGCCGACCGAGGGCTGCCTGAGGCAGGACAACCCATATGTTATGACTGCAGTTGCATTCTTGAAGGACATCAATGGTACTAATTGTAAGCAAATACACCATATAGACATGCATCCCAAATGTTGAAGTACATGGAGGTATAAGAAAAGCCTTGTTAGGTAGAGGGGATGGTGGGAGGGTAACCTGGACTGCAGCAGCATAACCACTCAAACATCTACATTTATGGTAGGTACAAAACTGTACTATGTTCATCGTGCTATGCTGCTGCAGTCATCACACTTGGGTAGAGTCCCAAAGCTATGGTTGGGTGGAAGGAGCTAAACTGGGTTAGGTGCAGCTAAGATGCCCTGCAGAACTGCAGTGGCAAACCCAGCTCTGGTTTTTGAGTATAGAGGAAGGTGGTAATGCTTGGTGAAGGTGTGCACTGAACTCCAGGTAGCTGCCTCCAGAATGTCCTTTGTTGGGACTCCTCGGAGGAAGGCTGCTGAGGTTGCTGTAGCCCTGGTGGAGTGAGACCTAATACTAGCAGGCACTGCTTTCCCGTGGTGTGAGTAGCAAAAGAGGATGCAATTTGCTATCCATTTGGAGATGGTCTGTTTTGAAATAGCCTTTCCTTCTGAGACTGGTGCATAGGATACAAGGAGTTGGTCAGATTTTCTGAAGGCCTTTGTCTTGTCCAAATAGTAACGTAACTGTCTGTGAATGTCCAAAGAGTGAATGAGTCTTTCTCCTTTATTCTGTGGGTTTGGATAAAAGGTGGGCAAGTGTATGGTCTGATTGAGAGCCACACTGGATACTACCTTTGGCATGAAGGAAGGGTTGGTGCGTAGAGATACTCTGTCCTGATGGAAAATAATGAAAGGTTCCACTGCCATAAGTGCCTGCAGTTCTGAGACTCTGCGTGCTGAGGTGATAGCCAGCAGCAGGGCTGTTTTCCATGACAAGTATTGAAGCTCTGCTGAAAAGGATGGTTCGAAAGGAGGAAGTGTTAACTTTTCCAGAACAAAATTTAGATCCCAAGTTGGAGTTGGTGGTTTTCTGGGGGGTCTTATATTCTTTGCCCCTCTGAGAAACTGCCTTAGCAAAGGATGAAAGAAAATGGGAGGAACCGTATCATATTGAGTTGAAATGGCTGAAGCATGGATCTTTATGGATGAGAAAGAAAGGCCTTTATGTAGCATCTCAGTTAGATATTGGAGTATGTGTGGAATATTTGGGATGCCAGGATTTAGGCTTCTGGCCTGGCTCCATAGACAAAATCTTTTCCATTTGTCTGAGTAAGTTTTTCTGGTGCTGGGCCTCCTGGCCTCCAAAATGACATTCTGGACATCCTTTGAGAGAAGTGTTCTTTGATAATTTAAGGTATTTTCCATGCAGCTAGATTTAAGGCCCTTATTTGACTGTGAAGGATCTGAGTGTTTTGTTGAGTTAACAGCAGAAGGAATTGAGATAAGATCCATGGAGGGCTGCGAGTCAAGTTTCGTAGTAGTGGGTACCAGTGTTGACGTGGCTAGTCCAGAGCAATGAGGATCATCTGTGGTCTCTCTGATCTGGCTTTCAGTAATACCTGGGTCAGTAGAGGCAGAGGTGGGAAGGCGTAGACTGACAATGCTGTCCAACTGAATGATAAGGCATCCACTTTCCAGGCCAGGGGCTGATAAGTCCTTGTGCAAAATTTTTGTAGCTGGCAATTGTTGGTTGAGGCAAACAGATCTATGTCTGGTGGTCCCCACCTTTGAGTTATCATTGAGAATACTTGTGGGTGTAGTCTCCACACATGAGGGTCTGTCAAATTTCTGCTTAATTTGTCTGCCAAAATGTTTTCTTTTCCTGGCAGGAATTGTGCTTGCAGTTGTACTTGGTAAGTTAATGCTGTGTTCCACAAGTCCATTGCCTGTCTGCATAGTGGGTAGGAGTGCGTTCCTCCTTGTTTATGTACCACATAACTGTGGTGTTGTCCATCCTTATTAGAAGTTGTCCTGGATGCAAGAGGTCCTTGAAGGCTGTTAGTGCATTTTTTACAGCTAGCATCTCCTTTTGATTGATGTGTAGTTGCCTTTGGTTTGCAGACCATTTGCTCGGTATGCATTGTCCTGCCATGTGTGCACCCCAAGGCGTAGTCCGATGAATCTGTTGTCAAGGTTTAGTTTGCTGGAGGTGAGACAAAAGGTTCATAGGTTCATACTAGGCTATCTGCCCTAGGGCATTTATAAGCCTAGCCAGAGTTGTGTTGCTTTCACCACCCCTTAGGTTGAAGAATACTATACCCATTAGTTTGCCGTGCCTCTGTCCAGCAGTGATACAGAGATGATCCCCGGGGTAAACCTACGATCTCCCATCCACTGGTCAAGATTCCTCTTGAACAGAGCCAGCGAGGTGCTCTGTCTCACATGGACCGGGATTCTGTTCCACCGCATAGGGAGTCTCTGGGTGATGAATCTGTCCCTCCAGCACGTCCTATTTATATCCGTGTTGAGGTTTAAGTCTCTTGCTCTTGTGGCTCTGGTGGATTTGGATTTTTTGAGGTGGAGCATGTCCATTAATTCCGGGTTGGACTTGGCCTTGTATGTCAGGCACAGGTCACCTCTGAGCAGACGGTATGCGACTGAATAGAGCTGGAGTTTCTTCAGTCGGGCAGCATATGGCATATTTTGAGCCCCTTTATCCTTTTGGTGAGGAACTTTTGGGGTCTTTCCAATTGCTGCAGGTGTCAGGTAAGATACATTCCGAATGGGGCATTATACTCAATCATTGGTCTGATAAGTGAAGAGTACAGGGGAACAATGACCTCCCTTGATCTGGATGTGAATCCCTTCATAATCAGGTGGGCAATGTAGAAGGTCCTCCTAACCACTTTGGCAATGTGAGTGTCAAAAGAAAGGTTACTGTCAACTTGGGTCCCCAGGTCCCTGATAACCTCTTCTGTGCTTAATGGATTGCCACCTATGTGGTAACTTGGGGTTACCTTGTTTTTACCAAAGGGTATGACTATACATTTTTTGGCGTTTAGCTTAAGGCCATGGCTCTGGCACCAGTTATCCATTTCTATGAGACCTCTCTGAAGGATATCTGTGTCTGATGGATTTTCAACTATGGCGCCCAGTTTGCAGTCATCTGCAAACTTTGTCAGCCACAATCCTCCTAAGTTTGCCTGCACTTCTGAAAAGTAGATGACGAATAAGAGGGGGCCCAGGACTGAGCCCTGTGGGACACCGCTTGTGACTGGCTTGGAGTCTGACATGGCACCAGCAACTCTAACCCTGTGGGTTCTGTCCTTGAGCCAGTTTGCAACCCATCTTGTGACATATGGGTTTACATTTAAGCTGGTGAGCTTTTCTATGATACCCAAATGGGGTATTGCGTCGAAAGCTTTTGCAAGGTCAAGGTAGTCTGTGTGAACTGCCTTACCCTCATCAATGGCCTTGGTGACGGTTTCAAAAAAGTCGACCAAGTTCAAGAGGCATGATCTGCCCTTGACAAAGCTGAATTGGGTAGGATCCAATGTCTGTAGGTCCCCTATGTCTTTATGAGTTCCATTATGATCCTCTCCATAGCTTTGCAGACCAGGCTTGTTAAGCTTATGGGGCGGTAATTACCAGGGTCCGTAGAAGCACCGCCTTTGTGTAGTGGGACCACAGTTGCCGTACGCCACTCTTTGGGTACGTATCCTGTGGTAAGGCTAAGATTAAACAGCAGCCTTATGTGTGGGTTTAGTTCCTCATTGAGTTCGTGTAGCACACAGCCGGGGACACCATCCGGTCCCATTGATGCTGTGTTTTAGCTTTAGAGAGAGCAGCTCTCACCTGGGCATTTGAGATGACTGGGACGCTACACTCTGCTGGGATAGATATTTCTCCTTTTGGCGGGGGGGGAGGCGAGAAATTTTCACTGAACCTGTCTGCCAGTATGTTTGCAATGTCTGTGGGTTCAGTGATTTTTGTATCATTTTGGACTAATTCTGAGCATATCTGGGAGTTTCCACCCAGATTTCTAACACAGCTAAAGAAGGCCTTATGATTGTCTTTTGAGTCCTTGGTGATTTTTCTCTCAAAGTTGGCCTTGGATGATTTTATGAGTGATCGTAGTTTTTTATTAGTATTGATCAGTGACGTCTTCCCTTTTAGGGATTTTGCTCTATCTTGTAGTAGCTTTCTCCTCTTGTTGTAAAGTTTGTTTATGACTGGGGTCCACCAGATCGGGCGCTTGCCTTTGGTGGAAAGGGTCTTGATTTTATTTGGGATTGCTTGAACCATGCAATCCTGGAGGTGCTCGTAGAAAGCATATGTAAGGGATTCAGCAGCGTGGGTTGTGGTTTCCAATGGCTCAGGGGCCATGAAGGATACCACACCAGTCTTAAGAAGTGTGAAGTTGGCTTTTGAGAAGTTCTTCACTGTGGTCTTTTTTGTTGGGGGTGGGGGCGGGATGTGGATCTCCAGTGAGATTAGTTTATGGTCTGATCTCACCAATGAGGGATATACTTCCGGTGTGGAGCATTTTGTCCCCATGTTTGTGATGATCAGGTCTAGTATATTTTCACCTCTTGTGGGAATGATGACAAGTTGTTCCATAGCATTTGAGTTTATGAACTCCAGGAAACTTTGGGCTAGGGTATCGGGGCTTGAGTAATGTTCCCAGTCTATGTTTGGGTAGTTGAAGTCACCCAATATGATGGTGTTTGGAGAGACATTTATACTCTCCAGTGTCTTCAGGAAGGCTGTGTGGGGTTCCTGAGTTTGAGAGGGTGGCCTGTAACATGCTACAAACTGTAGAGCAGTTTTGCCTATGGTTAATTGCACCTGAATGGTCTCTGATGCTTCGTGAGTTGCCACCAGCCTGGAGGTGTGGGTATCCTTGATGAATATGGATACACCCCCTCCTTTTGTGGTACGGTCCGGGTTTTGGGGCCAGAACGCATGATATGAGGTAAAACCTGATAGTGCCGGGGTGCTCTCAGGAACCTTGAACCAGGTTTCAGTCACAGCACAGACATCGATGTTCTCCATACTGAGGAGGGCTTCGAGGGCGTGCATCTTGAGATTTAGACTTCTGGCATTGAGCAGCATTACCCTTAGTTTTTTCCATTATTGTTTTCTAGGGCGGTGGGTTTAGAATTTGAGCCTTGTCTAAAAAAGGCACTATGGGGGTGGCAAGAGCCTTTGCCAATATCCGGAAACCCAGGGGCGACAGGTGCAAGCTGTCCCTTGCGAAGCAGCGTGGCTTGTCAAGCATGTCATTCCAGGCAGACAGACATTGGATCCCCTTAGAATGACACCAGAAATTAAGCCAATTATTAAAACTGATCATTTTGTCTCTGTATTGTGGCATCATTCTTGGTGAAGGTAGGATACTGCTCAGGGTCAGGGTCATACCAGCCTGGGCTACATAATCTGAGAGCTCCTTTATGTCTCTTTTCATGTAGTCTAGGGAGGTACGTCTCAGGTCATTCACACCGGCATGGACAATGACTGAGTCATACTTGTACTTGCTGTGGAGTGACCTGAGTGCTTGTGTTATGTGGCGGATTCTAGCGGCCGGCAGGCAGCTTACTGTGACCCTCTCCTTGTTCAGTCTGGTGAGTGGGACGTCAGTGTGTCTGACTATGGAGTCACCTATGACAAGTGTGTCTGGCATTGTGTTTGGCCTTAAGGGCTGTGACTGATTTGCACACTGACTTTGTGATCTATGTGTTGCTTGTGTTATGTCATGAGGTGGCAGTTGTTTGGGTGTCTGCTTTGGAGGCCTCTGCTGTTTTGGTAGATTTTTGATCAGTGCCTCCGAGTATGTCTTTGTTTATGTGTTTGATTTGTAGTTGTGATAGTTCTATGTGAGACTGGGTTTATGGTGTGTGTGGTTACCTTCTCCTCCTGTCTGGTTTTGCCAGTCCTGAGTTGAGAGAGCTCAGCCTCCAGTTTGGCTATATAGTTGCATCTCTCGCATGTATTTGTGTTTTGTGGGAGGAGGAGAGGGTTGTCTGTGTACATGAGGCAATTGTAATATTGCCTCAATATTCCCAGATTCACCAGCTGAGCAGGAGAGGACGCTAGCAACTGACCCTTTGACATGCTAGAAGAAATGAAAAAGTTTGCTGTGTAACTGAGTCAGAAAGGACCTATAGGGAAGTGGGTACTCAAGGGGGTTTTAAGCTAGTGAAGTACTTTGTATAATATAGAAGTGCTTTACCCAGAGCATCCAAGTGCTCCGGATTATGCGGAACGCACCGCATTTAATGAAGAGCGAAGCCACTGTTCCGCTGTTCCACATTGAACAGCTGTGGCTCCGCTACAAGGCTTTTGATTGGTTTGTGTACCGCAATTACTGCCAATTGGCATTGCGGTATACAAACCAATGCATAGTTGGCTGTGCTCTGCAGTTTTTAATTTGATTGGCTCGTAGACCGCATTTACAGCCAATCGCAAACTCGGCCTACGAGTCAATCAAGTAGAGAATATGCAGAGAATGGGAGCCAAATGCAGACCAATCGTGTTCCTGGAAGCCTTTTCGCGCCAAATTAATGCTTGAAAAGGGCTTCCAGGAGTCTGGACTCGGGAGGGAATTTTGCTTTGTCAATGCTGCCATTTTGATCGTTGTTGTGTACTTGTGTTGGAGTCGTCGAAGTTAGTTGAGTCGATCATACTACTACGTCGGTCAGCTTAAAGGAAGGAGTGACGAGTGGTGCTAGCCAGTTGCAGAGAGAATCCAGTCCAGATCCGAATAAGGTAAGGGTGAAGGCAATAGCCAATAGGTGTTGGCATTTTGCTTTATTTTAAATTAAAAGAAGCTTACAAGAACATTGGAGGGTGTGTACCTATAGTCAGTGGTTACAAGATAAAAGCAAAGTTCAATCCTGCCCTCCCCCCAAAAGATTCAAAACAGCTTACTTAGGAATTTGCTTTTCTGTTTTTTTTTTTTTCTTGTTGAGGTAAGAAATATGAAGGTAGTTGGTGTTGTATTGTGTTATATTTTACTTATTTCCATTTAACTAAAAGAAACTTGCGTATCTGTGCTTGCAAGTCAGTAACCAGAATGCAAAGTTCAGTTCGTTCTTTCCCCAAAGGATACAAAACAACTTGTTTAGTGAAAAATTGCTTTTCTTTTGTTTGCTGGTACTGAGGTAAGAAATGCGACGGTAGCAAGTGCTGCCATTTTGGTTTAATTTACTTTTGTTACTTTCTTAACAGAAAAGAACATGAAGCTTGGGGGTATGTACTTATATTTGCTGGTTATTGGCTTGAAGCAAAGTTCAATATTCTTTCTGGAACTGATGTATAGCAGCTTGCTTAGGGAAGGGTTTCCTTTTTATATTTTATCTGCAGGTACTGAGGTAAGAAAAGAGATGGCAGTATGGGCAATTACCACACGCTTCCTCAGTCACACCTCTTATTTCTTTCTTTACTAAAAGAAGCTCAGAGATATGAGTGTATACTTACACCTGGTGGCTACTGGCTAAAAGCAAAGTTCAACCTTTCACTACCCGCCAAGGGATATAAAATAGCAGTGAAAGGCTTTTCTTTTTTTTCCCCTGGCATTGAGGTAAGACATGTGAAGGTATTAGGTGCTGCCATTTTGCTTAAATTTACTTTTTGTTCCTGTCTCTACTAAAAACAGCTGCCAAAAGGTTTGGAGGTGTGTACCTACATCAGGCAGTTAGTGGCAAGAAGAAAACTTTTGTCCTTTCCTTCCCATAAATGATTCAAAACAGTTTGTGTAGTGAAAGACTGCTTTTTTGTTTGCTGGCAATGAGGTAAGAAGTTTTAGGTAGTAGTTGCTAGCATTTTATTTCATTTTTTTTTTTGGAAAAAAATGTTAAGATTCTTGTGTGTGTGTATAAATATACTTGGTGGTTAGTGACCAGAAACAACGTTCCCTGTTATACTTCCCTAACTGGTTCTAAACAGCTTGCTTATTGAGAAACTGATTTTTGTTTGTTGGCACAAGGGTAAGAGCATGTGATCATAGCGGGTGCTGGCATTTTGCTTTATTTTACTTATGTCTACCTTCTACCCCTTTTTTAAGACTTGGGGGGGGGGTGACATTTTTTTCACTTAGGCACATAGGATGGTATGGATGGCAGTGAGTCTCTATTAAATTATTTAATCTTTTTTTATGTCCTTTTCTTTCATCATACTTCAAGAGAAAATTGTTTTGTTATGGGCTAAATGGATGAATTCTGTTTTGGGGATTTTCAGGTAGGGCATTCTTAACTCTTGTCTTGCTAAATATATGGCAGGGATAGATCAGACTGACATGTTACTGATAAAACCTGTTCTAGATGTATTAATCTCATAATGATTAGTGAAGGGAGGACCTTAAACAATGCAGAGGTAGTACTATGAGAGAATTAGAGAATGAAAGCGTAGCCACTAGCCAGTTCCATCATACTAGACTGAAAACTGTGTCTGTGGTGGTGTTAGGTCATTATGAATATATTGCTAATATATGGGGTGCCCAGTGGCCATTAGACACATTTTTGATGTATGGAGTGCTCAATGGTCATTGTGAACAGATTGCTGATATACAGGTTGCTCAGTGGTCCTAATGGGCACATTGCTGATATATATACGGGATGCGCGTTGGTCATTATAGGCATATTGCTGGGATGCTCAGTGGTCATTATGGACACATTACTTAAATAGATTGAGAAATAGCAGTATGTGTGACTCTCACTCCATATATAATATGCTTTTATTTTCATATATAGATTACCATACTTTTTTCTGCCAGTTGCAGCTTTTTGAATTACCTTAAGCAAGTCACTTAACTTTCTTGTGCTTCTAGGCTCTTTCAAAAAGTGGCATCTAAGTTCATACAGTTAGTTTAGTAACAAGGAAGATTTTTTATAAATCTTAATGTTACATGAAAGAATTCTATGTAGCCAAGAACAATGTGTGTGTTTAAGAGCACTGCAGATGTATAGAAATATTTTGATTGAATATATATGCGAGTGTGTGTACATAAAATCTTATATAGCAGAAATTAGCAGTATACTCTCAACATTTAAAAGAGGTCAGGAAAATGCAGACAGTCATGGTCTACACTTATCTTAGCATTTAGACACACTAGTGACAGATATGTGCTGTGCACACATTAATGTGAACTGTACCTGTTTTACAAAAGTAAATACAAATGCTTTTAAATCTTTGTGCTGTCCCACCTCAGTAATGAAATATTTACATCTTTAGCATGTAAAAGGGTATGGGTTATGCATGGATTTCCTTATCTACACATTTCAGGCAGCAAATCCATCCATACTTCAGTGTTAATTATGTGGTATTGGTATAATACCATGTCCATCATGATTTGTAGAATGAAACGTTTTAGGTAAGCTGTGTCTAGTCACAAAATCCATAGGTTCATAGGTTGGTACTAGGCTACCAGCCCTAAGGCATATACAAGCCTAGCCGTAACAATTCCTTTTGAAGAGGGCCAAAGAGGCACTCTGCTTGACATGTATGGGCAATCTATTCCAGAGTCAGGGGAGTCTCTGGGTCAGGAATCTATCCCTCCAGCATGTTTTGTTTATTGTGATGACAAGATTTAGATCCCTGGAGCGTGTGGCTCTGAGGGATTGGGATTTCTTTAAGTGTGGCATGTCCAACAGCTCTGGGTTTGACATGGCCTTGTATGTTAAGCAGAGATCGCCTCTGAGTAGACTATATGCGACAAGAGTATAGCTGGAGTTTTTCGGTCAGTGTAGTAGGGCATCTGCTTTAGGTCTGTGATTCTTTTAGTGAGGTATTTCTGTGGCCTTTCCAGTTGTTGCAAATGTCTTCAGAGGTACATACCAGACGGGGCGTTGTATTCGATAATGGGTCTAATGAGGGATGAGTTCAGTGGGACAATGACCTCCTTTTTTCTGCATGAAAAGCCCTTAGTGATGAGGTGTGCCACATAGAAGGATTTCCTGACTGTTGTGGCGATGTGGTTATCGAAGGTGAGACCACTGACCACACATCAGAATACCCAGCACATTAGAGAACATTATCTTAGCAGGCAAAGCAAGAGGAATACTGTACACTTATAACAGTACCCACACTGTTTCCTCTATGCTATTTGTGGACACAGCAGACAAAGTAAGATATTGAAAGCTTACGTCTTAAATTAAAAACTAAACATGCTGGCAGCAGTGGCAGGTTATAGCAATATCACCCTGTATAACTCTACAGATATTACAACCATTTAATTGGATGAAACAAAATACTGCTTGCCACTGCATACTTTTTTGCTAAAGGAATCACACTGGAAAAATCAACATGATGGCAGTCCATTATCTGAAGTACGGCTTTAAGATAAACTAAAGTGTTTGTATGTTTCTGTTGCTTGTCACCCTAGGATGTCTCTGAAAGTAATTGCCCTTTCTAGGTTTATAAGAGCAATATGTTAAAATGTTTGCATGTTTCTGCTGCTTGTCCACTAGTACGTCTCAAAGTAATTGCCTTTTTTTTGGAGAAACTGTATGCAAAGGCAGGTCTGCTGCTTGTCCCCAATGTCTATTTTATATATATTTTTTTTTTGGGGGGGGGGGCTGTATGCAATGACAGGTCCTTGTAGCAACTTTCTAAGTTTATTGAGCAGTTTTTAAAGTTTGTATGTTTTTGCTGCTTGTCATCCTCGTATGTCTCTGAAACTAATTGACTTTGTTTTTGGATAAAGATAGGTGGGCAAGTGAGCACCAGAGGACTGAAAGTGTCATTGAGGCAAGGAAGTGAAGCATGCAAGCCTTTATAGTAAACAAAAGGAGCAGAGATGAGCAAGAGAAGAGGGTGCAAAGTCAGGAAACTTCCAGTGATATGGGTAGGTTATGGCCCTATTGTCTTGTATCTTTGCTATTGAGGACATCTTGTAATTTTCCTTTCTGCACTTAGTCCCATTTGTTTCATTGTCTAACACCACTGTTTTGCAAACCTGCTAGGTATAGACTACCCAGACTGCAGTGAGGACAGGGATGTAGATACAACTCACACCCCAAAGAAGAGAAGATACACAATTTTTCAGCCAAGCTGGGCAAGTGCCTTTGACTGGCTTTCTATGAGTAGGCGGAGTGAAATTTGCCTTCTGCAAGACTTGCAACACAGTTCACAATCCATCATGAGGGCCGACATGACCTGCAACGACATGCCAACAGTGAGAAACACAGGCAGAATTGCAAGCATGCAGCTGGAAGATCTATGGTGGATTTCTTTGGATCACAGAGTTTAGCAAGTACAAAGGTGGTTGAGGCAGAGGTTGGTTTTGTGTCTCTCCTTGCTAAACACAACTTATCATTTGCAGCAGGAGAACACATCCTGAAATTTATGAAGAAGTGTGGAGAGGATCAAGATGTTCTTCGTAAAATGACATGTGGAGCGACAAAGGCAGCATGCATTGCACGGGATATCCTGGGGCCTCATTACCAGAATGATGCTGCAGCAGCCTGCCAGAAATCACCATTCTGTGTGTATATGGACCAAAGCACAGACATGGGAGATGACAAACTGTTAGTCATCCTTGTTGGTTACCTTGATGAAAAGGCAAGCAAAATGTGACAAGGTTCCTTGATATGCCAGAATGTGTGTCCGGAACTGGACAAGCAATGTTTGATTCTTTAATGTCCAGCCTGACAAAATTTAACATTCCAGTTTCCAACATTGTGGGCTTTTCTTCAGACAATGCTGCCTCAATGATTGGAAAACACAATTCTGTGCTGTCTCGTTTAAAGGAGGTGAAGCCCACAATTGTAAACATGGGGTGTCTCTGCCACTTGGCAGATCTCTGTAGTAAGGCTTCTGTAAAAGCACTACATTCACCAGTTGAAGAACTTGTATCAGATCTGTATTGCCATTTCAGTTCCAGTGCACAAAGACAACAAAAACTTCAGGAATTTGCTTTGTTCACAGATACTGACCCCTCAAGATCATTAGACATGCACCTACTAGATGGCTCAGTCTTGGTAAGGTTATTAACAGAACCCTGGACATGTGGCCAGCTCTAAATTCATATTTTCTGTCTGCAGAGCCAAGGTCTGCTAAGATTGACTTAATTTCTAAAAAATTGCAGAGTCATGAAGTGCATATGATTTTTATGTTCCTTAAGTATGCACTGGAACCCTTACTGGAGTTCAACATACAGCTTCAGAGCAGAGAAAGTCAGCTGTTGACACTGCATGCCACTGTGCATAAACTCCTGCAGCAGTATGCTGGCAGACTCCTCAGACCTGCATCTGCTGTCAGACTAATCAAACACAGTGATGTGTCAGTGTTGACTGACAGTAGCTGTGTTCTACCAAATGGTGAACTTCGTATTGGCTATGAAGTCAAGCAGTACATGAACAGCCATGAGGAGGATATTGCTGGCACAGTCATTGAATTTAACTTTTATAAAAAAGTTGCAGCTTTTATGCTGCAGTGCTGCAGAAAATGCTGAAAAGTTTCCCATGCAGGATCACTTACTGAAAGACGCTGCATTACTTATTAATCCAGCCAAAAAATTGGACATTTCTTCAGGGCTCGTCAGAGATGTGGGCTTCCGTCTGGGTGTATGTGAAAATTATGTTGAGGCCGAACAACTAATCGATGAGTTCACCCAATATCAGATCGAGGACACTGGGAATCTGACAGGCCCAGTAGATGGGCCCCACTTATGTGTGTCACAGTACTGGGCACACCTTCTGTGGAACCTTTGCACTGAAGGCAAACTGCCACTCTTTAAGCAGCTGATGATGAGCCTACTTTGCTTGCCACACTCTAATGCACAAGCGGAAAGGGCATTTAGTATGGTGCGGAAAGTGAAAACTGAACTGCGTCAGTCAAAACACTGAACTCTTTTTTGGCAATTAAAATGAATGAAGAACTGGATGTCTGTGATATTAAGCTGCCAAAACCAGTTTTAGAGGCTGCCAAGAAAGCCACAGCAGCATACAATAAGTCTACATCAGATGTATGATAGGATGTTTAACTTGGTCTAAACTTTGTGTGAATTGCAATATGTCTGTTTACAAAAATAAAAATCACATTTACTACATTATCTAAGTGCTGCTTCATTTACTTATGGTGTGGTTATGGTATTGCAGATTAAAGGTTTTTGGATCTGAGAAGTGTGGTATTGAATGTTAGTTCTACCAAGCTCCATGGCAATGGTGGGTTTTAAGCGCAGTCTGAAAATAGGGTGTTCCACATTTTGACCATTTGTCACACATTGTTAGGGTCTGTGTTCCACATTGGCCACTTTAGAGGTTGAGCCCTACGGCTTTACCTGACTAAATAATGCTTTAGGAACAAGTGCTGAGCTTTACAGATAGAGAATAGACTGTTTAGATTACAAGTACAGCAGTTCTACGGGAAAAAATGAAGAGCAGACTTTACGGAGCCAGAAATAGTTTAACCTTGTTTAACCGGCACTGCCCGATGGTGCTCTAGTGGCAACTCCGCGCTAAATGCAGAAAAGGCAATAAGTCAGTAGTACAGGCTAGCACACTTTAGTGGGCAGCCAAACAATTAAATTAAACAGCAAATAAACACTTTTCGACTTGAATCAGACTAATTTCGACTAAAATGTACTTTTAAGTGCAGATAATAAAAAATGCAGTAAATAACTATGAAAACAGTTAAAGCTTGCTCTAGGTAAGCAGTAGAAGGTAAAACAAATATAAAAACAGCAGGATACTTAATCAGGAAAGCAGTCGCTTTTTTTCAGTTCTCTGTAGCCAGGAAGGCCCTTGTTTGCTTGGCATGCTTGAGCCCACCATAGAAACTCTTTTTGAAGGCAGGGAATGAGAGTTATACTTGCTTCGAGGCTGTGTCTGTGTTGGGACCATACACTTTTTAGGTACCATTGTAGTTTTCTCATATGCAGCCTTGCATATGCAATTAGTTGAATGCAGGATGCCATGTACCCCAATGCCTGCAGGAATTTCCTTGCAGTGAGCTGGGTAGAAGTTGCCATCTTTTTGAAGTACTGAGCCAGTTGTTTTTGCTTGTCTGGTGTGAGGTAAGCCATCTGGGCCATTGTATTCAAGCTGGCACCCAGGAAAATTATTTCTTGTGAGGGTATTAGTTTTGACTTCTTTTTGTTTACTGTGTACCCTAGGCAACTTAGTAGCTTTGTTACAAATGCCAGATGCTGTAGTAGGATGTCTTTGCTGTCCGCTTGGATCAGGCAGTCGTCCAGATATGGATAAATTTGTATTCCTCGCTGTCTGTAGTATGTAATTACTGATGCCAGGCATTTTGTGAATACTCTGGGCGCAGTAGATAAGCCAAAGGGCAATGCAGAGAATTGATAATGCGTTGTGCCTGCCAAAAATCTGAGGTATCTTCTGCAATCTTGTCTGCTAGGGACATGCAGGTATGCCTCTTGGAGGTCCAACGTTACCAGCCAAGACTCCTTGCCCAGCATGGGAAGAAGCTGCTGTAGTGTGAGCATTTTGAATTTGGGAATGTCCAGGTACGTGTTTAGAATTGAAAGGTCTAAGATGGGTCTCCAGGCTTTGTCCTTTCTTGGTACTAGAAACAGTCTTGAGTAAAATCCTTGACCTTGCTCTTTTGCAGGTACCTTTTGAATTGCTTTCATGTTCATGAGAGCTGAAATTTACTTTTGTGCCTCTGCCCATTGGTTTGTTGGCAGATTTGGCATGCCTCTCATCCGTGGTAAAGTGTGAAAATGAAATCTGTAGCCTTGGGTAATAATATCCAGAACCCATTTGTCCTTTGTTACGATGTGCCAGTTTTGTGGAAAAAGAGCCAGTTTTCCTCCTAGAGGTGCTGCCTGGGCAATTTTGCATGGCAGGCGAAGAGGAAAGTCATTGAGTTTGTTTTCTGAAGGGTTGAGATCTGTCGTCTCCCCCTCTTTGAGTTGTTGTTTGCCATTGTCTAGGCCTGAAGGTACCTTGTGCCTGGCCTCTGCCCCTAGGGCGTCTGTACTTGCCCCTTTGGGGTCTGTCTGAAGCAGGAAAGGACCAGTTTTTTGAAGGCCAGTTTCTGCTGAAGCGAGGAGGTTGTACCTGTAAAAAATCTTTAACTGTTTGCATTGATTTTGTCTTTTCTTCCATATTCTTTAAAACTTCCGCTGCTTTGACACCAAATAACGCATCCTTTTGCAGTGAAGCATCCAGTAACTTTGCTTTGACATGTTCTGGTAAGATCTGCTCTTTTAGCCAAGCATATCTACGTATTACAGACCCTGTGACTGCTGCTATACATGAGGCCTCCAAAGAATCAAAACCACACTGCAAGGAATGTTTTCCCACTTGTTCTGCTGCATGCAACAAATCTTGCATCCCTTTGAAATCTAGTTGATCTGTTTGAGGGATCATTTTCTGTTTTAACTGAGTAAGCAAGTACTGCTGGTATTTAATCATGTGGAATTGGCAGTTTAATGCCCTCATGGCCAAAGTGGCAGAGGTATACATTTTTTCCCCCCATCTTTCTAATGCCCTGGAATCTCTTTCCGCAGGTAGTGGATTCTTAGCAGTAGAGGCCTTAACCCCTTTGGGACCCTGGAAAATGGTTTCTGGGTCTGCAGCAGGGCTTTTATATAAAAACTTGAGAGAGTCAGGGACTCGATAGTATCTGTCTGGTTTAGGAGGTGCTGGAGGTAAGGAATCTGGATTTAGACTGGATTCAGTGCAGACATCATCCAGAATGTCTAAAACAGGAGGAATGGCTAGGGGTCTATGCTGAGGTAGAAGGAACTCACGGAGTCTTTTCTTGGAATCAGAGTAATCTTGTCCTTCCCAGTGGAAATGCTCTCTCATGGTGTGCAGGGTTTCCCCAAAAGAGAAGTCTTCAGGGGGGAAACAGAGGGAATAGACTCCTCAGCATCTGAGTCTTCATAGAGAGGGAAGGGGTAATCCTGTTCCTCAGAGTCTGCTGAGAAAATGGATTCCTGGTCACAAGGAGGTAAATCTTCCTCCAGTCTAGGCCCTTTGTCAGGAGGGCCTGGGAACCTCTGATAAGGGTAATCAGGTCCTTGTTGGTTACCTTGATGAAAAGGCAAGCAAAAATGTGACAAGGTTCCTTGATATGCCAGAATGTGTGTCCGGAACTGGACAAGCAATGTTTGATTCTTTAATGTCCAGCCTGACAAAATTTAACATTCCAGTTTCCAACATTGTGGGCTTTTCTTCAGACAATGCTGCCTCAATGATTGGAAAACACAATTCTGTGCTGTCTCGTTTAAAGGAGGTGAAGCCCACAATTGTAAACATGGGGTGTCTCTGCCACTTGGCAGATCTCTGTAGTAAGGCTTCTGTAAAAGCACTACATTCACCAGTTGAAGAACTTGTATCAGATCTGTATTGCCATTTCAGTTCCAGTGCAAAAGACAACAAAAACTTCAGGAATTTGCTTTGTTCACAGATACTGACCCCCTCAAGATCATTAGACATGCACCTACTAGATGGCTCAGTCTTGGTAAGGTTATTAACAGAACCCTGGACATGTGGCCAGCTCTAAATTCATATTTTCTGTCTGCAGAGCCAAGGTCTGCTAAGATTGACTTAATTTCTAAAATTGCAGAGTCATGAAGTGCATATGATTTTTATGTTCCTTAAGTATGCACTGGAACCCTTACTGGAGTTCAACATACAGCTTCAGAGCAGAGAAAGTCAGCTGTTGACACTGCATGCCACTGTGCATAAACTCCTGCAGCAGTATGCTGGCAGACTCCTCAGACCTGCATCTGCTGTCAGACTAATCAAACACAGTGATGTGTCAGTGTTGACTGACAGTAGCTGTGTTCTACCAAATGGTGAACTTCATTGGCTATGAAGTCAAGCAGTACATGAACAGCCATGAGGAGGATATTGCTGGCACAGTCATTGAATTTAACTTTTATAAAAAAGTTGCAGCTTTTTATGCTGCAGTGCTGCAGAAAATGCTGAAAAAGTTTCCCATGCAGGATCACTTACTGAAAGACGCTGCATTACTTATTAATCCAGCCAAAAAATTGGACATTTCTTCAGGGCTCGTCAGAGATGTGGGCTTCCGTCTGGGTGTATGTGAAAATTATGTTGAGGCCGAACAACTAATCGATGAGTTCACCCAATATCAGATCGAGGACACTGGGAATCTGACAGGCCCAGTAGATGGGCCCCACTTATGTGTGTCACAGTACTGGGCACACCTTCTGAGGGACCTTTGCACTGAAGGGAAACTGCCACTCTTTAAGCAGCTGATGATGAGCCTACTTTGCTTGCCACACTCTAATGCACAAGCGGAAAGGGCATTTAGTATGGTGCGGAAAGTGAAAACTGAACTGCGTCAGTCAAAACACTGAACTCTTTTTTGGCAATTAAAATGAATGAAGAACTGGATGTCTGTGATATTAAGCTGCCAAAACCAGTTTTAGAGGCTGCCAAGAAAGCCACAGCAGCATACAATAAGTCTACATCAGATGTATGATAGGATGTTTAACTTGGTCTAAACTTTGTGTGAATTGCAATATGTCTGTTTACAAAAATAAAAATCACATTTACTACATTATCTAAGTGCTGCTTCATTTACTTATGGTGTGGTTATGGTATTGCAGATTAAAGGTTTTTGGATCTGAGAAGTGTGGTATTGAATGTTAGTTCTACCAAGCTCCATGGCAATGGTGGGTTTTCGCGCAGTGCGAAAATAGGGTGTTCCACATTTTGACCATTTGTCACACATTGTTAGGGTCTGTGTTCCACATTGGCCACTTTAGAGGTTGAGCCCTACGGCTTTACCTGACTAAATAATGCTTTAGGAACAAGTGCTGAGCTTTACAGATAGAGAATAGACTGTTTAGATTACAAGTACAGCAGTTCTACGGGAAAAAATGAAGAGCAGACTTTACGGAGCCAGAAATAGTTTAACCTTGTTTAACCGGCACTGCCCGATGGTGCTCTAGTGGCAACTCCGCGCTAAATGCAGAAAAGGCAATAAGTCAGTAGTACAGGCTAGCACACTTTAGTGGGCAGCCAAACAATTAAATTAAACAGCAAATAAACACTTTTCGACTTGAATCAGACTAATTTCGACTAAAATGTACTTTTAAGTGCAGATAATAAAAAATGCAGTAAATAACTATGAAAACAGTTAAAGCTTGCTCTAGGTAAGCAGTAGAAGGTAAAACAAATATAAAAAACAGCAGGATACTTAATCAGGAAAGCAGTCGCTTTTTTTCAGTTCTCTGTAGCCAGGAAGGCCCTTGTTTGCTTGGCATGCTTGAGCCCACCATAGAAACTCTTTTTGAAGGCAGGGAATGAGAGTTATACTTGCTTCGAGGCTGTGTCTGTGTTGGGACCATACACTTTTTAGGTACCATTGTAGTTTTCTCATATGCAGCCTTGCATATGCAATTAGTTGAATGCAGGATGCCATGTACCCCAATGCCTGCAGGAATTTCCTTGCAGTGAGCTGGGTAGAAGTTGCCATCTTTTTGAAGTACTGAGCCAGTTGTTTTTGCTTGTCTGGTGTGAGGTAAGCCATCTGGGCCATTGTATTCAAGCTGGCACCCAGGAAAATTATTTCTTGTGAGGGTATTAGTTTTGACTTCTTTTTGTTTACTGTGTACCCTAGGCAACTTAGTAGCTTTGTTACAAATGCCAGATGCTGTAGTAGGATGTCTTTGCTGTCCGCTTGGATCAGGCAGTCCAGATATGGATAAATTTGTATTCCTCGCTGTCTGTAGTATGTAATTACTGATGCCAGGCATTTTGTGAATACTCTGGGCGCAGTAGATAAGCCAAAGGGCAATGCAGAGAATTGATAATGCGTTGTGCCTGCCAAAAATCTGAGGTATCTTCTGCAATCTTGTCTGCTAGGGACATGCAGGTATGCCTCTTGGAGGTCCAACGTTACCAGCCAAGACTCCTTGCCCAGCATGGGAAGAAGCTGCTGTAGTGTGAGCATTTTGAATTTGGGAATGTCCAGGTACGTGTTTAGAATTGAAAGGTCTAAGATGGGTCTCCAGGCTTTGTCCTTTCTTGGTACTAGAAACAGTCTTGAGTAAAATCCTTGACCTTGCTCTTTGCAGGTACCTTTTGAATTGCTTTCATGTTCATGAGAGCTGAAATTTACTTTTGTGCCTCTGCCCATTGGTTTGTTGGCAGATTTGGCATGCCTCTCATCCGTGGTAAAGTGTGAAAATGAAATCTGTAGCCTTGGGTAATAATATCCAGAACCCATTTGTCCTTTGTTACGATGTGCCAGTTTTGTGGAAAAAGAGCCAGTTTTCCTCCTAGAGGTGCTGCCTGGGCAATTTTGCATGGCAGGCGAAGAGGAAAGTCATTGAGTTTGTTTTCTGAAGGGTTGAGATCTGTCGTCTCCCCCTCTTTGAGTTGTTGTTTGCCATTGTCTAGGCCTGAAGGTACCTTGTGCCTGGCCTCTGCCCCTAGGGCGTCTGTACTTGCCCCTTTGGGGTCTGTCTGAAGCAGGAAAGGACCAGTTTTTTGAAGGCCAGTTTCTGCTGAAGCGAGGAGGTTGTACCTGTAAAAAATCTTTAACTGTTTGCATTGATTTTGTCTTTTCTTCCATATTCTTTAAAACTTCCGCTGCTTTGACACCAAATAACGCATCCTTTTGCAGTGAAGCATCCAGTAACTTTGCTTTGACATGTTCTGGTAAGATCTGCTCTTTTAGCCAAGCATATCTACGTATTACAGACCCTGTGACTGCTGCTATACATGAGGCCTCCAAAGAATCAAAACCACACTGCAAGGAATGTTTTCCCACTTGTTCTGCTGCATGCAACAAATCTTGCATCCCTTTGAAATCTAGTTGATCTGTTTGAGGGATCATTTTCTGTTTTAACTGAGTAAGCAAGTACTGCTGGTATTTAATCATGTGGAATTGGCAGTTTAATGCCCTCATGGCCAAAGTGGCAGAGGTATACATTTTTTCCCCCCATCTTTCTAATGCCCTGGAATCTCTTTCCAGGTAGTGGATTCTTAGCAGTAGAGGCCTTAACCCCTTTGGGACCCTGGAAAATGGTTTCTGGGTCTGCAGCAGGGCTTTTATATAAAAACTTGAGAGAGTCAGGGACTCGATAGTATCTGTCTGGTTTAGGAGGTGCTGGAGGTAAGGAATCTGGATTTAGACTGGATTCAGTGCAGACATCATCCAGAATGTCTAAAACAGGAGGAATGGCTAGGGGTCTATGCTGAGGTAGAAGGAACTCACGGAGTCTTTTCTTGGAATCAGAGTAATCTTGTCCTTCCCAGTGGAAATGCTCTCTCATGGTGTGCAGGGTTTCCCCAAAAGAGAAGTCTTCAGGGGGGAAACAGAGGGAATAGACTCCTCAGCATCTGAGTCTTCATAGAGAGGGAAGGGGTAATCCTGTTCCTCAGAGTCTGCTGAGAAAATGGATTCCTGGTCACAAGGAGGTAAATCTTCCTCCAGTCTAGGCCCTTTGTCAGGAGGGCCTGGGAACCTCTGATAAGGGTAATCAGGTCCTCCGCCATTTTGAGCATCTGTTTTTTAGGCATAGGGGCCTGTGTGGGAGTCTGTGGAACCGGTTTCTTAACCTTTGGAAGCTTAGTGTATGACTTAACGGAGAGAGTCGTCGGTTTAAAGACGGCTTCTGAAACCGAAGGCCTGTCCATAGTCTCCGGATCGCCACCAGGGCTGGCGTCCACGAGTTGAGGAGGAACCGGCTCCAGTGGCCCAGTAGATTCTGACTGAGAGGTAGTCGTATTTTCTAAATCTGCGGTAGTCAGGGGCTGCCTAAGCGCCTCACTGAATACCGAAGATCCGGCGGCAGGCCTAACCGAGACCTCGGTATCTGGTCTAGGTCTGGGCTGCCTGTCTTTGTCCTTGCATTTTTTAAACATAGCGGTTGTTGGAGGTTCCGACGACATAATGTAGTTGAATTTTCTGCCAAAATAATGTCGGGCGGTGTCAGCCCGACGCTTGATAGTGCGTTTATTGAACCTAGCGTAAAACCGACATCCAGAAACATCGTGATCTGGGCCTAGGCAAGGAATACAATAAGAATGAAAATCCTTATGAGGTATTTGCTTCCACAAGAAATACAATTATTAACTATACATAAAGGATCTACTTCTCGAGTTTGTTGGTGTCAACACTTGCTTGTTGCTACAATTATTAACTTTGTCTGACATCGGTCTGAGGCAAGAAAAGTTTCCCCAATGGAGTACTTAGCTTTATAGAAGACTTCGGCTGAAATACTGTTCGAAAATCGAAGCGACGACAACCGACGCCGGACCAAGGCTTTGGAATTCAGGCCGACTGCGGGACCGCCTGACGGCAGGATAACCCAAGTGTGATGACTGCAGCAGCATAGCACGATGAACATCAAGATCTGAGGTGTGTTTGAGGAATAGAGCATTATGAGTAAGAGATGAGCTTGACAGTTTCAGTAGTCATGAGCTGTAAAAAAGAGTCTGGGTCAGATCCGAACCCAACATTTGAGGAATGATTGAAAATTCACATCAGATCACTTGTTAAAGGTCCCAAGCAAGTAAATTGTGTACTGTTTAACAAGTTAGCATTTCCTGATCAATAACTTAAATGTTTATTCATGCTGTGGATTTTTTTCACCATGCCAAGCCTCAAGCAATCCAAAACAGGTATCTAGAACCACAGTTTTGTATTTCTTATTCTCATACTCATTTACTGGTACTTTTTTATTTATCTGTTTTGTTTTGATAAAACAAGTCACAATCATTTCCAAAAATCAAGTAACCGAGGCAGTGTTTCAAAGCAACAAGCCTTTATTCACAGACAAGCGATCCTCAGTACCAAAAAAAACAAAGTTTTTTTTTTTGATCAGAAAGGTAATTTCTGATTTTTTTTTGTTACTGAGGATTGCTTGTCTGTGATGACACTGACGAATAAAGGCTTGTTGCTTTTGAACACTACCTGGGTTTCATGATTTTTGGAAATTACTGTGACTGAGCTCAGAGCTCATCAATAAAGTTTTTCTGCTTTTTTATTTTTTCCTCAACACTTGTACTGGTGATGTCGGAACTAGACAGATTCCTGTGCTTATTCATTTTTTAAATTTTTATGAAAAGCCAGTTAAGATTTGAGTAACCACTACTTCTGACAGCTCTCTTCAGACACTGTGCTTTGAAAGAACAGATGCTGCATTATGCTCCACAACACTAGGTAATCTTAACACTACAATCTGAGTAACTGTATGCTTTTACTTCCTGATTTCAAAGCCATTTTCTGGTCTCTGGTTTGCGGTACTATCTTGCATACCAATTTACACCATACTGACAATACAAATTGAGGCCATAAACATTTAATTTTCATGCATTTGTTCTAATGAATGCAACTAATTTTACTGAAAAAAATAACTTCTTTCATTGTACACACTTTAGCAAAGTGACTGTGTCCACTTCTACATACTTAAATGAATTAAATGTAGCATCCATTTTTAATCTTGCTTACACTCACACCTAGCATTGTCGCCTCACAGCAAGATGTTGTCCCGTTCGATTCTCAGCTAGAGCGTATTATGCGTGGAGACGTGCGTGAATGAGCATGCCTTCATTGAAGGTTGTGTGTCAGGGCTGGTAACTTGGCATGTAAAAATCCACTACCAAACATTAGCGGACCGGAGTTCCGCTGTGTCGACTCCTAACCGGGATAAGCTGAAAGACACAACAACACTCACACCTAATGCAAAAAATAAGTTACGTACCATAATGCTTCATCTGAGATGTTGCTTTTCATTTGTCTTCAACCTGGGGGACTCTAATCCGGCACAGATCACTCAGCTGTATACTCCAGCATCAGATCCAAATTCCCAGCTCCTCCCCTATCCTATCTGTAAATGCCCCAATCTCACTTCACCCTTCAGATAGAGTTTGTTGCAGAAATAGCACCAACCAAAAAGGCCAACAGGCCTATAAAACCTGGCACAACTGTATGATGGCCCACATTCTGAAGGTTAGCTAGGACAAGACAGTCTATGTTTCTTCAGTCCAGTCCCCCATACAGCCCAAAAAAACAAGGCAAGGGGATGGAGGGAGGGTGGCTGAAGACAAATGAAAAGCAACAACTCAGATGGAACGTTATGGTAAGTACATAACTAATTTATCTGAAGCCGTTTTGATTTGGTGTTCAACCTGAAGGACAGAGTCCCTAGCTACAAACGAAAAATCTGGGAGGTCTTCAAGGAAGGATATTTTGGAGCACAGGTGACCCAAAAGATGCCCTGCTCCTGGAAAGAAGATCTAACTTATAATGAGAAATTAATGTATGTGACAAGGCCCAGGTTGCAGCAGAACAGATATCATCAAGAGAAACCCTGGACCAAAAGGTCGCAGAAGTAGAGACTGATCTGGTAGAACGCACCCGGACATGTCCTTGTGGAGACGAGCCTTTGGATCGATAAGTCAAAGTAATATGCTCTGAAATCTAATGAGCAATGGTAACTTTAGAGATGGGCGTTCCCAAAAAAGGTTTAGGAAAAGAGACAAAAAGCTGACTGGACTTGTGCAAGCTTTTGGTTCTATGCAAGTAGAACTGCAGCTGCCTGTCCATGTCTAGTAGGTGTAATTTGTACTCCCCTTTATTTTGCAAATTTGGAGATGACTGGCAAATTAATGACCTGGTTAATACTAGATTCTGAAGCCACCTTTGGCAAGAAAAATGGACTGGCCCACAGGGACACTGTCTTTATGGAAAACTAGGTAAGGAGGCTTAATAAATAATGCTTCAAACTCAGAAACCCGCTTGGCTGAGGTGATTGCCACCAAAAAGGTAGTCTTCCTTGACAAAAACTGTAAATAAGCCAAGACAGCTAGTTTGAACTGGGGAGAAACCAAAGCCTACAGAACAAAGGTAAGATCCCAAGGTGGCACTGGGTCCTTAACTGGATGCCTAAGAAAAGTACCTTTCAGAAAGGCGTTAAAAATGTTTAGCTGAAGTTAAGGGGGCCAAATTTTCACCCAAGTGGAAATTGGAAATCACTGCCAATTGGAGCTAAACAGTAGAGAAACTAGCTCTCTGATTAAAAGTATCTGCCAAAAAATCCAAAATGGCAGAGACTACAGCTGTAAAGGGATCCAGGTCATGCTGAGAGGAATCTTCTTAACAGGAGAAGAAAGCCTGGGAGTCCTAGCTAGCATGGAAATTGGAGCAGCCAAGCAGAGAGCTTTAGGCTGACTAGATCCAGGTGAGGAGCCCCTGACTGGAACAAAATCAGATCCAGGAACAGATCCAGAGTCCAGTGAGGACACACTATATGAGGATAACTCAAATTCCCAACTGACAAGCTTTCTGAATGAACTTGGGAATAACAGGAAGTAGAGGATATGCATATAATAGACTGGAGGGCCAAGCATGGACTAGAGCATCTCTGGGGGACTCCCCCAGAGGGGGGGGATCAAAGCAAAATACTTGCTGCACTTTGCACTGGAAGGAGAGGCGACGAGATAGCAGCAAGGCAGACCCCACTTTAGAAAGCTCTTGTCTGCTACTGACTGATTCAGACACCACTCATAAGGCATCACAATAGACAGGCTGAGCCTGCCAGGATGTTGGACTTCTCCAGAATGTGCACTGCCACTAGAAAATGGCCAGTGGTGATGGCCCACTTCCACAATTCCACAGCCTCATGGATAAGGAGACAGGACATGTTTCCCACCTGTCTGTACGGCAACAGTCCCAGGAGGGAGAGAGGCATGGAGGGCTTCCAACATCAAAAGCACCACCCTCATCTCCAGGACACTGATATGCAGACCACGTACCTTGGACTGTCCTTCCCATGTGTGAAGACTGGTAGAGAAGGGTGAAGGCTGCCAGCCTAGACAGATAGAATTTTGCAGATAATTCTGTCATTTGTAAATATGAGTGTAAACTACAGGTTTGTTGTCTTGTATGTAAAGAAATACTGTTACACGTGGAACTGGAAATAAATGTGAAAACAGTGCACTCTACTGACCAAAGTAAAGCATGTGGTGACCCTTTGAAGTAGACAGTGGTGCCAAAAAGTCTAGATGAAGAAACTCTTTCTATTGTTTTAACCAAGAATTAAATTGCTAGATTTAAACATGCAAATGTATTTTTATTGCTCTGTTTCTGACCAGCTGAAAGATAACAAAAGGGAGATGTTAAGAATGTAAATGTAGTTAATGTGTAGCTTGGGAACTCCAGGAAAGTGGAAAAAGAATGATGTAATGCTTATCAGAACTGCAATAGCAATTTAAACAGAGAGAATCAGAATGCATTATGCATTTTTGTCTTGATCATCCAACTCACAGCACTCTGCCTGTTTTCTTTAAGTAAGTTATCTTAGACTTGTGTTTTCTTTTAGTGATAAGCTAGAAAGATTAGACCAAGTGTTTTGCTGTGATGTCAGAACTGTACTGCTGAATTACTTTAAGCATTTCTGTGTGATCTCTGAACTCTTGACTAGCACTGACTGTGCAGAAGTATTGTCTTGTGGTTTTAATCATTTATTGTTTGTCTTTCGGCTTTTTCCCGGTAAGGGGTTGCCACAGCAGAACTCCAGTCTGCTAATGATTGGCAGTAGAGTTTTTTTACGAAACGCAGAGGTGCCTGCTAGACGCCCAACCTTCAACAAAGGCACGCCCATTTACACATGCATGGCTTTTGAACGCTACCAAACCGCGGGGGGGACATGCAGACTCCACACAGAAGGCACTCCCAAGCCCAGCCGGGAATCGAACGGGAGAAACTCTTGCTGTGAGGTAACAACGCTACCACTGTAAATATTTTAAAACCTTTTAACTGTGGCTGGTTTGTGTAGAGATAATTTGAGCTGAGTAGTTGCATGCCTTTGGTAAACTTTACAAGGCCACTCTAATAGCTTTAGCCCTGGGCTATACTACCAATTGGATATTAATATTGCACAGTAATAATTGGACACCCGTTTAAGGGCCTTTGAGTAGCTGATAAATATTAGCTGGGTGGTGGCAGGAGTACTACCGTATAGTCTGGGTAAAAGGGTCACAGCTGGAGAGCCTGTGCCAGCCTTTCCCAGAAGTGTCTCTGTGGTTGTATAAACTCTTACCTCAAAGTGTGTGTGTGTCAGCTACTTGGGCAGGGACACAAATCACTGGTTGGACAGAGAGGCTGCTGGAGATTTTAACTTGCCCAGCTGGCTGAGATCTGGACCCTATAGCTGTGCCAGTGGGGAGTCTTATTGGTGACCTGGGGAGCCAGGGAGCGACCAGACTGTGATCTCTGTGTACTCTTAAGGGAAATTGCATTTTACTGTGTATTTGTTATCCTTTCCTCATATATGACACACCCTCTCTGGTGTTACTGGTGATTGAGGCTCCTTGATTGATTGGCCAGGGCACGGGCATCACATTTGTGGTGGCAGTGGTTGGGATATCCTCACATTTGTGTTTGGCAGTAGTGGGATATCCACATCACATATTAGTTGGCAAATACTAAATGGCGTGTAGTGGTGTGGGTAGAGTGAATCCTGTAGCTTGTGTACAGTGAGCTTTGAAGGTGGTTTCATACTCTAAATTAGCCACACAGTGAATACTCAGAGTTCATATCACAATTGTTTTACTTCTTTTGTTAGCTTAGTCAGGGTGAGCAGGCAGCATGTCAGCAGAGGAGTATGGAAAGATGACAAGGAGCCAGCTGGTAGAGATGTGCCAGGTTAGGGGACTGTAATGACTGCACATCTGACTAAGTCAGACCTGATTGCAGCCTTAGTTACAGCTGCATCAGAAAACGGCAACCTGGAGGAGAATCAGACTGGCAGTGGAGATACAATTCCCTCGGAGAATAGACAGCTCAACCTTTCTGCAGCGGACTTAAAAATCCAGCTGGAGCTAAGGAGATGAGTTGGAAGCCAGGCATTTGGAAATAGAAGTAGCTGAGAGACTGAGGAGTCTACAGGCTGAGGAGAATGAGAAAAGTACAGTTTTGTACCTACCATAAATGTAGATGCCCGATAGGTATGCATCTGCAGTCCTAACATATGGGTTGTCCTGCCTCAGGCAGCCCTTCGGTCGGCCGGATTCCAAAGTCTGGGTCTGGCCTCGGCTGATGTCGCACTTCACCCGACGTCATAGCTGCTGTTTATTGGGTATAAAGGCATCAGCCGACGCCATTTTCCTCAGTGTTTCTTGCCCCAGATGCCAGGTGCCCTCTAGGAAGGCTAAATTTGGATAAATGCAAATAATTCCAAACAGTAGAGAGCAAACAATATATATAAAAAAAAAATATATATATATATATATATATATATATACATACATATATACAAACAAATACACCATAATAGATTCCCCCAGCTAGCTACAAGAGGGGTAAATACCCTAGGAATACCACAGAGGGGAAGGAGGGTGGGTAATCCTGACTGCAGATGCATACCTATCGGACATCTACATTTATGGTAGGTACAAAACTGTACTATGTCCTTCAAGGATGCATCTGCAGTCCTAACATATGGGTAGAATACCATAGCCAAACTGGGGGAGGAGGCACTAAGATAAAGATGGTGTAGTTAAGATCCCTTGCAAAACAGCAGTTGCAAAACCTGCTCGGGATCTAGAGTATAAGGAAGATTGTAATGCTTGGCAAATGTATGCACGGAGCTCCAAGTAGCAGCTTCTAAAATGTCTTTGGTAGCCACTCCTCGTAGGAAAGCTGTAGTGGTGGCTGTAGCTCTTGTGGAATGAGGTCTGATATTATCAGGAGTTGTCTTTCCATGAAAAGAGTAGCAAAATCGAATGCAATTTCCTATCCATTTTGAGATTGTCTGTTTTGAAATTGCTTTTCCTTGCATTCCTGTTGCATATGCTACCAGAAGCTGGTCAGTTTTTCTGCTGGTCTTAGTTCTGTCCAGATAGTAGCGTAATTGTCTGTGCACATCCAAGGTATGTAGCAATCTTTCCCCCCTGTTCTGTGGGTTGGGGAAGAATGTAGGTAAATGAATCGCTTGGTTCAATGATACTCTGGAGACCACTTTTGGCATAAAGGTAGGGTTAGTTCTCAGAGAGACTCTGTCCTGATGGAAGATAAGGAAGGGTTGTACTGCCATTAATGCCTGTAACTCAGATACCCTTCTTGCTGAATTGCTAGCAGGAAAGCAGTTTTCCAAGACAAGAATTGTAATTCTGCTGTTGCTGCTGGTTCAAAAGGGTTAACTTTTCCAGCACAAAGTTGAGATCCCATGTAGGTAAAGGTGGTTTCCTTGGAGGCTTTACATTTTTGATTCCTCTCAAGAACTGCCTGAGAAGAGGATGAGAGAAGACAGGAGGATCCATGTTGTATTCTGCTGAAATTGCTGATGCATGAATCTTAATAGAGGAGTAAGACAGGCCATTGTGGAACAGCTCTGCTAAATATTCCAGGATGTGTGCTATGTTTGCCAATGAGACATTTTCTCCCTTTGCTGCACTCCAAATGAGGTATCTTTTCCACTTGGCTGAATAAGTCTTCCTTGTGGGGGGTCTGCGTGCCTCCAGGATAATGTCCTTAACCCTCTGAGATAAACCTGGGTTATTTTGTTTTATACAATATTCCAAGCAGCTAGCTGCAGTGTTTTCAAGTTTGGATGTAGGATCTTGTAGTTGTCCTGTGTTAGTAGTAAGGGACATAGAGGTAGATGCCATGCGTGTGTCCGAGACATGCTTCTCAGTAGCGGGTACCAATGTTGCCACGGCCAGTCTGGAGCTATCAGAATTACCCTTGGCTGATCCTCTCTGATCTTCAGTAGAACTTTGTACATCAAGGGAAGAGGTGTAAATGCATATGCTGTCAGGTTTTTCCAGCTGAAGGAAAGGGAGTCCACCCTCCAAGCAAGTGGGTGGTATGCTCTTGTGCAGAATTTCTTCAATTGGTGATTGTGTGGGGAGGCAAACAGGTCTATCTGTGGTAGTCCCCATTTCTTTGTTATGGCTTTGAAGATATCTGGATGCAGCATCCATTCGTGAGCATCCGTGGTAGTTCTGCTTAAGGTGTCTGCTAGAGAATTTTCTTTTCCTGGTACAAATCTGGCCTGAAGTTGAATGTTGAGGTTCAGGGCCACATTCCACAGGTCCATTGCCATCCGGCATAGAGGATATGAATGTGTACCTCCCTGTTTGTTGATGTACCACATGACTGTGGTATTGTCCGTCGTTATCAGCAGATGACCCTGTTGAAGGAGTGGTCTGAATGCCTGGATCGCATGTTTCACTGCCAGCATCTCCTTTAGGTTTATGTGTAGATTCAGCTGGTCTTGGGTCCATAGGCCTTGTATACACTTGTCCATCATGTGTGCCCCCCATCCTAGGTCTGAGGCGTCCGTGGTGATGGTCTGGCTTGGCTGTGGTTTGTGGAAAGGCAAGCCTCTGTTCAACTGACAGGCCTGAGCCCACCACAGGAATTCTTGCTTCAGGCATGGAATTATTGGAATCTGGGCTTCTAGACTGTGCTTGTGTTGAGACCATACATTCCTTAGATACCATTGTAGCTTTCTCATATGCAGCCTGGCATGCGGAACCAATATTATGCAGGATGCCATGTAACCCAGGGCTTGCAGGACTTTCCTTGCAGTAAGCTGAGTTTGTGTTGTTAATGTCATGAAGTAGACTGGTAGTTGCTTTTGTTTTTCTTCTGTGAGAAAAGCCATCTGAGTTGATGTGTCTAATTTTGCACCTAAGAATGTTATCCTTTGGGATGGTGCTAGTCTTGACTTTTGCATGTTGACTGTGTATCCCAAGGCTTGCAACAGTTGTATGACATTTTCCAAATCTTTTGTTAACTTTGCCTTGTTGTCCGCTTATATTAGGCAGTCGTCCAAGTATGGGTAAATCTGAATTCCCTGAAGTCTGCAATGAGCAATTACTGATGCCAGGCATTTCGTGAATACTCTGGGCGCAGTAGATAAGCCAAAAGGCAATGCTGAGAATTGATAATGCTCTGATCCTGCAAGAAATCTGAGGTGTCTTCTGCAATCTGGTCGTATAGGGACGTGCAGGTATGCTTCCATGAGATCTAGAGTCACCAGCCAAGACTCCTTGCCCAGCATGGGAAGAAGTTGCTGGAGGGTCAGCACTTTGAATTTTGGAACAATGAGGTATGTGTTCAGTGCGGACAAATCTAGAATAGGTCTCCATTGATTTTCTTTTCTTGGTACAAGGAAAAGCCTGGAGTAAAATCCTTGGTCTTGTTCCATAGGTGGCACCTCTTCTATAGCTTTCATCCTTAGTAAGTTGTTGATTTGTCTTAGAGCGTCTGTTTTTTGGCTTGGTGGTAGGTTTGGCATTCCTCTCTTTTTTGGTAGAGTATGGAAGTGAAACATGTAGCCCTTGTCTATTGTTTGTAAAGTCCATTTGTCTCCTGTAATG
>NC_056744.1:1611189035-1611248738 GCF_019279795.1 Protopterus annectens | reverse complement strand
TATCTATATCAAACAAAGCTCCTCATTAGCACTCTTCAAGAAAAATCAAAACTTCACCCGGGATCACTTCTGTGGCTCTGTTCAACAGGCGTACATGAAAATAATTTTCTTGGGTGGCAAAAGCCAGGGTACTTTTTTGGCTAGGCCTTAGGGCCTAGCACCTACCTATGAACCTATGAACCTATGAACATATAGAATTCAGTGTTAAACAATATTACTGATTTGTTTAACATAAAGTTATCAGTGAGTAATGCCTGTAAAAAAGAATTGGCATCATTCCAAAATGGTTTAATTATTATACATTCGCAAATCATATGTTGCCATTCAACATTAGCATTTAATCCACATCCAAATAACCTGTCTTCTAGGCAATCAATTCTATTTTATAAGGTGTGGGGAAATGTTACATTCTTGTGCTACTGTTTCAGTAAAAGCTCACTGCTATGTGGAATCTCCTACACTGAGCTATCAGGCACTAGAAAAAAGAAGTGTTCCATTCTTCAGGCTGCAATGCTTTGCTACAGGCATTTAGCCACAGGTCCCCCTAAAGCTGTGGGACCTGGCTGACCACCTGTTTTGCCCCTATTATAACCTGCCACTGAGAGTAGGTAAAATATCATTCCTCAGATGTAACTGTAAACACTCACACTGGGTTTACTATCAAAAGAACGGAAATCACAACTGCGAACGGTGATTTCCACGATGCATAACCTCCACTCATAGATATTAAGTAGGTTGTAAGGTCAACGTAACAATATCGACAATGTTCTGTCGATCTTAATGTTAGCAACTTCCATTGCCAACCATGGTTTGAGCCCCTGCCTTCTGTACGTCCTTCTGAACGGACGTACACATGAACGTAGACATTCCGACTGTTGCTCCTACCATGGTCGAGGAGGAGGTGGTCGTGCAACTGAATGTCGACATTTTGACTGTAAACCCTCACACTGTGTGTGTGTGTGTGTGTGTGTGTGTGTGTGTGTGTGTGTGTGTGTGTGTGTGTACTTATGTGGCTGTATTTGTTTCTTTGTGTATGCCCATCTTGTGACAGACTTAGATTGTCAAAGCCAGTTTTATTATAAATGTGTGTGCTTAAAAAAAAAAAAATCAATCATTTTATTTGTGGAGACATATAATATTGGCCAACATACAAAATTATTCTGGCACTCAGTTAAAAAAAAAATTAAAATGTAATTACCCTTCAACAATCAAGCAAAAGATGGCTCACAAAACATCTAGAATCTCAGGACGTTTGGTGGATGACCCACACTGTGAATGGTGGCGTTATCATAGGATCATAGCATCATAGAAAGTTACTACGCTAATGACCCTAGGGCCTTTACAGGCCTAGCCAAGTTATTGCCCTGTCAAAGAGAAACACAGGTGGAACTCCCAGGGTGAATTTACAGTTACCCATCCAATCATTCAAACTGCGTTTGAAGAGGGCCAATGAGGTGCTCTGCTTGACATAAAGAGGGAGTCTGTTCCAAAGGTGTGGTAACCTCTGGGAGACACATCTGTCCCTCCAGCAGGTTCTAATACTGCCACATGCCAGGTTAAGGTCTTTAGAGTGAGTAACCCGTGTGCCATTTGACTTGCGATATGCAGCACTTCCAATAAAAGCAGGGTCAGAGATTGCCCTAGTTGCAAGGCAGCGATCGCCTCTGAACAGCCCGTATGAAACAGAATAACGTGACAGTGATTTCAGCTGATCCACATAGGAAAGAGGCTGAAGACCTTGAATCTTCCTTGTGAAGATCCTTTTGCTGCAAGTGCTTGGAAAGGTGCATACCAAACGAAGCACTGTACTCAATTATTGGCCTGATGAGGTAAGAGTACAAGGAAATTATAACTTCTTTTTTTCTGGAGGCAATGCCCTTACTTATGAGATGAGCAATATAGAATGCCCTTCTTACCACTCTGGAGACATGGTGATCAAAGGTAAGGTTACTGTCATCCTGTGTGCCCAGGTCTCTCACCACTCAGTGCATACGCACGGTGTTGCTATTGATGTGGTAGTTAACAGGAACATCTCAGTCACCAAAAGGATGATAATACATTTTTTGCATTGAGTTTAAGGCTGTGAAATTAGCACTAATCATTTGTTTGCGCAAGACCCCCTTGTAGGATGTTGAAATTGTTTGGAGATTCTATGACCACTCCCAGTTTGCAGTCATCAGTAAACTTTGTCACCCACAGACCTTTCGGTTTTGCTTGTACTTCAGAGAAATAGATTCTGAGCAGTAGAGGTTCCAGGAATGACCCTGTGGAACACCACTGGTTATAGGTCAGATGTTGGAGGTGGACTCCCCTATTTTGACTGTATGGGTTCTATCAGTGAGCCAGTTGGCGACCCACCTAATGATATAGCTGGGTGAGTTTGTCAATGATCCCTCAGTGGGTGAGCAGACTGACACTGAGACTAGATAGGAGCCACTGGGGTCAGTGGAAGCACCACCTTTGTGCAAGAGGATAACGGTGGCCATTTTCCATTCAGCTGGGATGAAGCCAGTGCTTAGATTATGATTGAAAAGAGTACCGAATGGTGTTGCTAATTCTTGTTGGAGCTCATGCAGGACCCAGTCAGGGATGTTATCAGGTCCCACAGATGCTGTATGTTTGGCCCTGGAGAGGTTATTTTTGACCTGCTCTTTAGAGATACAAGGTAGGGGGTGGTAGTTGGGATGTCATGGGGTATGTGTGGTGAGGTCATAGCAGTGAAGTTTTCACAGAACCTGTCGGCTAACAGGTAAGCCGTGTCCACAGGCTCAGTATATGTGGCATCATTAACTACAAGTTCAGCACAAATCTGGGCCTTTCCTTAGAGGTTATGGATGTAACTAAAGAATGCCTTATGATTGTACTTAATAGAGGAAGCTAATTTGGACCTGTAATTTGCTTTGGAGGACTTCACAAGAAGTCTTATTTGCTTGTTTAAAATGAGGAGGGAGTGTTTGCAGTTTAGGGCCCACTCTTTCTTACTCTTAGACAGTAATTTCTTCCTCTTACTGTAAAGCCTGTTAATGGCAGTTGTCCACCAGGCAGGTTTGGTCTTCCTTGAAGAGCTTGTTTGGTCCTATAGTACGGCTGAGTCAGTGCAGTTATACATGTGTTTGTATAAAGCGTTGTTGTAGAACTCGGCATGGGGGGAGGTTCAGTGAAGCTATTTATACCATCCTGTAAGAGGTTATAATCTGCTTTGGAGAAGTTTTTTAGTCTAGCTGCTGCTGGGGGTCGGGGTCAGGTGTGATAGTTACTTCGAATGAGACTGATTTGTGGTAAGATCTCACCAGGGAAGACCTCACAGTGGGGGTGCTACAGCAGTCCCCATTTTAAAATAAGGACCAGAACCAGGATGTTGGTGCCCCTTGTGGGGGTGTCAACCAGCTGGTCCAGGGCACTGGAGTTAACAAAGTTGAGGAACCTTTGGCTAAGTGAGTTTGAGCACGAGTAATTTACCCAGTCAATGGATGGGTAGTTGAAGTTGCACAAAACCATGGTATTCAGATGTATCTTAATATCCTCAATTAATTCTTAGCATGGGCACCACTTAGTTTAAAATCAGCCTTGTGTCTCCATAAATTTTAGTACATTCCCTCTAAATCACAAATTTAATTACAGTATCAGAATGCTTTCATGCCTTATTTTAAACACTTAAAATGGCTGTTCAGTAACAAGCAGATGTGGAGGCAACTTAACCAATATGCTTCAGTCATACCTCTAAATCGCATAGATTTTCGCAGAATGTCCAGATTATTAACTCATTTTTTTGGTCCATTTTTCATAAAATTGTAATTTTCTGGCAAATTACTGGCAAAAAGACTAAATTTAGAAAATAATGAAAGACATTTGAGTTTCAGACTCCATACCCTCCAGAAAATCCATGCAAATTGAAAATCTGTTATTCTACCAACTTTCTAAGTTTGTAATAAATGGCTTTGTCAAGATTTCTTGCTCTAAGAGGTTGAGGGAAAGGGGGGCTTTTCAGGGTAAAATACAGTGCAACATTACTCTGCATGGAATGGACTTCAGAAATTGCTTTTCTAGTGAAGGGGGGAAGGAAGTGGGGTTTGGGCCTTTTAAAATGCCCAAAGTAGGATTTTGTTTTAATAAAACATGAGATTTTGCAGGACAAGCCACACCAAACCACTAAAGGCCCTTTCACTGTTTTTGCCTAAATAAAAGTTCAGCCTAATAGAATTTCAGTTGCTTCTGTCTGGTGTAACATTAACATGTTATAGACAGAGAAAGAAACACTTTATTCAAGTAATGGTGGAAAGGGGAAATATTTTGTCCTAAAATCTTGGACATTTGTCATCTTCATATTGTTCTATGAAAAAAACACAGGTGGCAACTCCAGATGGAAGGACCAACGTTCACTTGGAAATATTCCAACCAATGGCTTCAAAATGTGCAATTCATTGCTCCATAGAACTCAAATTGCCATCTTCATAATGTGGACAAATGGGCGAAATATGCAACATGTACCAAGTAACATACCTTTCAACTGTCGATGATTTTCAGGGACATCCTTGATTTTGACTCAGATTTCAGCTCTGACAGTTTTAATCTCTTCTAAAAGATCAAATACAATTTCAACCTCTTAGCCCAAGAAACCTGCAGAAAGCCAAAAATAATGGTGGGGGGACAAAGGCCCAGAAATAGGGACAGCTTTTAAATATCGTTCTTATAAACTTACAAACTTGATAGAATTAAAGGTTTTGTGTTAGGATATATTTTCTGAAGGATATGAAATGTGAAACTCAAATGTCTGTCATTATTAAGTGACTTCCCAAATTTTACGAGGAACAGAACAAAAAATATCAGTAAAAAATCTGGATATTCTGTAAAAAATCTGAACAGTTTAGAAGTATGAGTTTAAAGTGGTTTTTAACATTTCTTTTTATTAGAATTATGCACTTAAATTGTAAAGTGGGCTTTCTTATTCTACAATGTGTAGTATTTACTTCAAAAAGTCCCTGTAGCATAAAGTAAACCACCAAGGTAGTTTTCCAAGCTGAATTTTATTCCAAATACAAACAAAACTTCACAGGTGATAAGCACACATAAACGCCTTTGCAGTACATGCATTTTCGTCTCAGTAATCAGACTTCCTCAGATGACCAGTGTTACTTTCAATTAAACCATTTATACATTAATTAAAAAAATCAATCCAAATTAAAAATTTAAAAAAACAATGACATTTCCACAAACTAAAATTTTAAAACCCTTTTTTAATATTGCACTTTTCCTTTTAAAAACATTCTAAATATAAAATAACACTCATAATACAATTAATTAAAATATTTAAAATATATAAATAATTTCATTTATATTTAATGTGAAGAAAATATTTATCATAGAAAATTAATCATATGCATTAAAAAAAGGAAATATTGCCATCTACTGGCCAAAATTTTGATTGTAACCAAATTTTTTAAAGGTTTGCAGATCTTAGTTTCAAAAGTAGAAAGATAGACACATAATCATTCTGCCCAGGGACGTTTCCTGCATCCCGGGTAACTTGCCACCACATTTCCCCTGAATTCTAACCTCTTTAAATCCCCCCCATGTCTTTCTTAATCTGTTCCAAAACAAGGAAAGAGAATTCTGCTTTTGTACAGGACTTAGTGTGTTTATACAAGGCACAAACTGGGCACCATAATTGACACTCCATCAGACACAGACATCCTCCAGAAAGGTCTCATAGAAATGGATAACTGGTGCCAGAGACATGGCCTTAAGCTAAATGCCAAAAAATGTATAGTCATACCCTTTGGGAAAAACAAGGTAACCCCTAATTCCCAATAGGTGGTAACCCAAAACAGGAAGAAGTTATCAGGGACCTGGGGACCCAAGTTGACAGTAACCTCTTTGACACTCACATTGCCAAAGTGGTTAGGAAGACCTTCTACATTGCCCACCTGATCATAAAGGGGATTCACATCCAGATCAGGAGAGGTCATTGTACCCCTGTACTCTTCGCTTATCAGACCAATGATTGAGTACAACACCCCATTCGAATGTTTACCCGACACCTGCAGCAGTTGGAAGGCCCCCAAAAGTTCCTCAGAAAAAGAAAAAGGGGCCTCAAACATATGTCTTTGATGCCCGACTGAAGAAACTCCAGCTCTATTCAGTCGCATACCGCCTGCTCAGAGGTGATCTGTGCCTGACATACAAGGCCATGTCCAACCCGAATTAATGGACATGCTCCACCTCAAAAATCCAAATCCACCAGAACCACTAGAGCAAGAGACTTAAACCTCAACATGGATATAAATAGGACGTGCTGGAGGGACAGATTCATCACCCAGAGACTCCCTACACTGTGGAACAGAATCCCAGTCCATGTGAGGCAGAGCCCTCACTGACTCTGTTCAAGAGAAATTTTGACAGTGGATGGGAGATGGGAAGGTTTCCCCCGGAATCATCTCTGTATCACTGCTGGACAGAGGCACAGCAAACTAATGGGTATAGTATTCTCATCCTAAGGGGTGGTGAAAGCCACACACATCTGGCTAGGCTTATAAATGCCCTAGGGCAGATAGCCTAGTATGAACCTATGAACCTATAAACCCTAGTTTTTTTTTTACTGTGATGTCATATTTGTGTTCGTAGATCCTTCTCCTTAACATTCTTTGGGGTTTTCCGACATAGAAGGATCTAGATTCTGAACAAACAGCCAAACAGACTATTCCTTTAGTCTCACAATTATAATAGTCTCTGCTTTCTATCTATCTTTTTCTGCTCTCTAGATAAATTTTGCCCGTGTTCATAATGTTAACACATTGTGAGCAATGAAGGCCAGTAGAGGGTAGATGGTAATATTTCCTTTTTTTATAATGCATATGATTAATTTAATGCGTCTATGATAATATACTTATTTTTCACACATTAAATATAAATGAAATTACTTATTTATATATTTTAAACATTTTAATTAATTGTATTATGAGTGTTATTTTGTGTTTAAAATGTTTTTAAAAGGAAAAGTGCAATATTCATGAGGTCGTATATTAAATTTGGGTTTGTGGAAATGTCATTTTTTTTTTTTTTTAATTTCATGCTCAATTTGTATTGGTTGATTTTTTTAATTAATGTATAAGTGGTTTAATTAAAAGTAACACTGGTCATCTGAGGAAGTCTGATTACTGAGACAAATGCATGTACTGCAGAGGCATTTATGTGTGCTTATCAACTGTAAAGGTTTGTTTGTATTGGAATAAAATTCAGCTTGGAAAACTACCTTGGTGGTTTACTGTATGCTACAGGCACTTTTTGACTGTTTTCTTGGTGATTTTAGAGTGTCTTTCCACTGTACTTATTCTACAATGTGTAGTATTACTTCAGTTACTTAAGTGGACCTGTATTTATTAAGTTTAATAAACTAGTGTTTCTGTTTACTATACTGTATGCTGAGCAATTTTTCACCCACTTTCTGATTGCATGTCATCAAGGCCCACCTTCTGATGGCGTATTAGAGGGAGACAAAGTTCTGTAAACGGATGGCATCTGCAGCAAATTTACTGCAAAGTTACTAAAATGCAGCACAGTCAGTCCCTCAGTCAGACAATAAATAATAAAAATAAATAAATGCAGCTTAAATCAAGTGAAAGGTAACAAAAGTATGACTGAACAGGATAACAGACTTAGTAAAGCATAGAGTTCTTAGCAAACAGTGTAAATAAAGTACAAGTGTAAAACTAATAAACCACTGTCGAACAATGAATTGATGACTTTTGGGGAGAAAACTACCAATATGTGGATTTGTTCCAGAATACCAGCTACAAAAAAAGGAGAAAAAATAGGAGAGTGAAGTGCTTTACCAGCTTTGAAAGTTTGTGAAACACCACGATGTTGAACAGACAGCAGCATACTTTTACATTTCTTTGATTAAGAATTCTGGACAAATCCAAAAATGCTGGGAGGGCAAAGGAGCAAATCAGGAACAGTTTTTAAATAGGTCTCCAATTCACTTAAAAAGTTAACAGAATGCAGGTTTTGCATCAACATGCATTTTCTGAACAGTAGGAAGCAAGAAACTCCATTTGGCGTAACTGGCATGACTGCAATTCTCAGTGATTTATCAGAAATTCAAAAACTTTACAAGGCACAGATCAAGCCTATGAGGCAAAAATCAGGTATAGCTGAGGTTTGGACAAAAGACAAAATGAAGTGCTCCTCTGTGGAATTATCAGATTTAAAAGCGGTTAGACATTTCATATAACATGCACTCTATCAACTGTAGTAAAGAATTGTCTGGTATACTGAATGATCACTTTACTGCATCTTTACTTTGACAGATATGCAAATTAATCAAAATGGTTTCTTTTCAGCACTAATTCCTTGTGGTATGACATACAAATGTACTGCATTGTACAGCAGGTCTGTCATTGGGGTGAGTCACATACTGATAATTTTCTCCCTAAAATCCATAAGTAATTTGGTTTATTAGTTTTATATCTGTTTTATTACACTGTATGCTAAGCACTATACACTCTACTAAGAATCTTATCCTATTCCATCTTACGTTTGTTACCTTTCACTTGAATATAGCTACTTTCTTTTTGTATTATCTGACTGAGTGACTGAGCTGCATTTTTTTATTTTATTAGTGTCTGACTGAGTGACTGACTGTGCTGCATTCTGGTTACTTAGTAATAAAATCTGCTGCAGAATACAGAAAACATGCCAACCCATTACACAACTGTTTCTCCCTCCCTCTAATACATCATCAGATGTTGTGGTTGAATGACACGGAATCAGGAATTAACTGGACACTTGCTCAGCATACAGTAAACAGAAACAACCAGTTCATTTAAGTAAAGTAAAAGCTTCACATTTTAGAATAAAGCACACTTTACAAGACAAAGGCATAACTATAACAAAAATAAATGGCTAAAAAATACTTTGCATTTGATCTTAAAATAAGTGACTACATTTAATAAATGACAATAATTCAAAGTACAAACTTTTTACTTTAGAAAACGTATACCAATTCACATTCTTTTATTCTGTCAATGTCTCAAAGTTAATAGTACTGATATTTTAAAACTGTCTTTGACTATTTCTGAATCTGTCCCTGATTCTGTCGACATTTGTCCCTGCTTGGTTGAGAGCTCTAAGATGGAAGGTTGAGATTTAGCATTTAATCACTCCAAATTGTGCGGAAAGCTCCTCATCTGACATTAAAGTGAAGCAGTATTCCACTGTTTCCCTTTCCATTCTCTGATTACCTCCTAAATCTTAATTACAGCTAACTAGCAAACAGAGAGAAAGGGAGCCAATCAGAGAACGATGTGGACCTTAAACAGCCAATCAGAATGTCCAGTAAAAGTATATGGCTTCTGGGTTGTCTATTACAATACCCCTGAATCATGAACAACCAGCAAAAATAAACTTCTGTCACTTTCCCCACTCGCTAAATGCAGTCGTGTCTAATTGCATTTAGAGAGAGGGAGAAAAAATAAAATAGAAGGAAAACAGGATCAAAGCAAGTAACTGCAATTCTTCTTCTTTCGGCTTTTTCCCGGTTAGGGGTTGCCACAGCGGATCATCTGTCCGCTCATGATTGGCAGTGGAGTTTTACAGTGTCGAGTTGCCAGCCAGGCACCCAACCTTCCACAGAAGGCACACACACTCACACCTAGGGCCAATTTAGAGTGTCCAATCTACCTACTGCATGTCTTTGGGATGTGGGAGGAAACCGGAGCCCCCAGAGGAAACCCATGCGACCACAGGGAGGACATGCAGACTCCGCACAGAAGGCAACCCAGCCGAGAATCGAACCGGAGAACCTCTTGCTGTGAGGCAGCAATGCTAACCGCTGCACCACCGTGGCTGCCCAAAATAAGTAACTGCAACACCAGCAGTTAAAAGGACTGCTAATGGATCTTCAGTGCATTACTGACATTCGTTAAGGTATTGCATCTGCAATCTGAACTGAGATGGTTATCTAGAACTCCTGCTACAGTTTAAGAAAAGCTGCTTGAGCGTAGATTTGGTTTGAAAATAACCAATCTAGTTTCCTGGATTAGCAGCACCAGATCAGGGCTGGGTACAAAGGATCTGACTGGCTTGTTCCTTAAATTAGAAGTGTTTGATTTAAGAATGGATCTTTTTTGTTTGCTCTTCAGATTAAAGTTGAGGAAGGAGGGGGCACCAGAATAGCTAGCTTCACCTCTGATAAAACATTTGAAAGCTTTTACATTTCTATGTGGGGTTGCTGTCTCCGTTTTTGCTTATAATGGAGTTTCAGGGATGGAGTTTGAATGGTTTGCCAGGTCCATTGCAAACAAGTGACATACCTCTCAACCTCAGAACAAGAAATCTGGACAAAGCCAATAGCCAAATATAATTCGGGGACAAAGCCACGAAAATAGGGACAATTTTAAAATAATGCTCTTATAAAATTAGAAAGTAGCTAGCTAGAGTAAAAGGTTTTGCGTTACCATGCATGTTCTGAAGGATACGATGCCTGAAATTCAAATTTCTGTCATTATCTTATTACTTCTATGATTTGCCAGGAAACTACATATTTTATGAGGAACTGCCCAAAAAATATGAAGCAAAAATCTGGACATTCTGCAAAATTCTGGGCAGTTGAGAGGTATAAGTGTGTGTGTGACATAGCTTTAATTAATGGGGGGAGACAAAGGCCCAAAAAAGGAACCAATTGTAAGCTTAGAAAGTTGCTAGAATAACAGGATTTGTGTTGGCATACATTTTCTGAAGGATATTAACATTTGAAACTCAAATACCTGTAATTATTTACAGACTTCAACCTTCAGTGGTTTGCCAGAAAATCTTAGATTTTATGAGGCAAAAATCAAAAACATAAGTCAAAAATGTAGACACTTGAGAGGTATGGTGTGTATGTTAGTGGCTAAAAATGTCTTGGCTCAAGAATCGGGGATGAAGGAAAAAAAAAAGGAGATAAAAAGTTCTCAAATTAGACAGTTTTTAAATATGGTTATATACTTTGAAATTTGACAGAATACTACATTTTGCCTTAACACAAAATATATACGATTACTTGGGGACTGAAGTCCTCAATATGTGAAAAATGTCTGAAGAACAGACAGTAATATGAAAAAAAAATAAAGGATATTCAGTGAAGTCAAGGATAGTTGAGGACATTGTATTTCTACGTGTGGGGAGGTAGTGATGGAGCTGTAATGCTTTGGACTGTATGTGTCCGACAGCAGTGACTTCACTGTTGGTACAATGTATACATTTCTTCCTTCAGTGAATCCGAATGAAATATCTGAGGAGTATTGGGTTAATAAAGTGGCACTAATTTTCCGGTTACCAATCCAGTCATCCAAATTAAGCTTAAATAGGGCCAGCGATGGGCTTTGTTTAACATGAAAAGGAAGCTTGTTCCAAAGTTGGGGCAACTTTTGTAAGACAAATCTGTCTCTCCAGCAAGTTCTGTTGATGTCATATACCAGGCTAAGGTCCTTTGAGTGAGTGACTCATGTGCCATTTGACTTGAGAATTTACAGCATTTCCATTAAAGCTGGGTCAGAGATTGCTCTGTATGCAAGGCAAAGGTCACCTCTGATAAGTCTGCATGACACAGAGTAAAGTGACAATGATTTCTGTCTGCCCACACAAGACATATCTTTAAGACCCTGAATTTTCTTGTAAGGAGCTTTTCTGGTCTCTCCAATTGCTGCAGGTGTTTGGAAAGGAAAATACCAAAGGGAGCGTTGTATTCTATTATCGGCCTGATGAGGGTAGAGTACAAGGGCGATATAACCTCTTTTCTCTGGAAACAATGCCCTTACTTATGATATGATCAATATAAAATGCTTTTCTTACCACTGTGGAGACATGGTGATCGAAGTTAAGGTTACTGTCAACCTGTGTGCCCAGATCTCTCACCCACTGACTGTGTGCTTAGGATATTACTATTGATGTGGTAGTTTGTAGGATCACCCTTGCCAAAGGGGATGATAATGCAAGTTAACAGCATGACGTTGGCTCCAGTCTTTACTCTGCGCAAGACCTTCTTACGAGATGTTGACATCACTAGGGATTTCAATGATCACTCCTAGTTTGCAGTCATCAGCACACTTTGTCAGCCACAGTCTTTCAGTTTTAGCCTGTACTTCAGAGAAGTAGATTCTGAACAGTAAGGATCCCAGAACTGATCCCTGTGGAACACCACTGGTTAAAGGTCTGGTGGAGGAGGTGGAGTCCCCTATTTTGACCACATGAGTTCTATCAGTGAGCCAGTTTGCAGCCCACCTGACAATATATAGGTTGATACCTAGCTTGGTTGAGTTTATCAGTGATGCCTGAGTGGGGGATTGTGTCAAAGGCCTTGGCGTAGACTAGGTAAGATGTATACACAGATTTGCCCTTGTCTAGGGCTATGGTGACTGTCTCAAAGAAGTCTACCAAGTTTAACAGGCATCATCTCCCTGGGTGGACTCCAGCATTTGTTTGGTGATTTCCTGCATCTTTGTTAATAAGGTATATGTAAACAAGGACAGGGGAGTGAAGTTTTCAATGAACCCGTCAGCCAGCAAGTTTGCTATATCCACAGGTTCTATATATGTAGTACCATTAACTATGAATTCAGCGCAAATCTGGGCCTTACCTTTGAGGTTACTGATGTAACTAAAGAATGTCTTGTGGTTATCCTTTGTTAGGGAAGCGAATTTGGATTTATAGTTAGTTTTGCAGGACTTCACTAGGAGGATTATTTGCTTGTTTAAGTTGAGGAGGGAGTGTTTCCAGTCTTGAGACCACTCCTTTCTACTTTTAGACAGCAATTTCTTTCTCCTGTTGTACAGCCTATTAATGACAGTTGTCCACCAGGCAGGTTTGTTTTTCCTTGAAGATCTTGCTTTGGTTCCATCAGGTACAGCAGAGTCAATCCAATTGTACAGGTGGTTGTATAAAGCATTGGTGTATAACTCAACATAGGTGTCTGTTCCATCAGTGGGGGGAGGGGATACAAAGCTATTTATGCTGTCAAATAAGCGGTTGTAATTGGCCTTGGAAAAGTTTTTTAGTCTAGTTGTTGCTAAGGGGGGGGGGGGGGTCTTGTGTTATAGTTACTTCTGGCAAGACTGATTTGTGGTCAGATCTCATCAGGGATGGACACACACTCGGGGTGGTGCAGCAATCCCCCATTTTGGTGAGTACAAGTCCAGGATGTTTGAGCCCCTTGTGGGTGTGTCAACCAACTGGTCCAGTGCACTGGAGTTAATGAAGTCCAGGATCCTTCGGGCAAGTGAGTTAGAACATGTATAATTTACCCAGTCTATGGACAGGTAATTAAAGTCACCCAAAACCACAGTGTTTAATTGTATCTTGATTGCCTCGAGTAGATCCAAATAGTCTGAATGGAAGTCCTGACTCATGGAGGGGGTCCTGTAGCTGGCAATGACCAGAAAAGGGGTCTTAGCTACAGACAATTGCATCTGAAGTTATTCAAGGGAGTTTTTCTTTTTAACCAGTCTAGAGGTGTATTTATCTTTAATGAATACTGATACACCACCTCCTTAAGTTCTCACGCCTTCCGTTCGTGGTCTGAATGTGTAAGGAAATGTAACCTTGTACAGCTGGGGTGCTATCCACAGCCTTAAACCAGGTCTCAGTGACTGCACAAATATCAGCATCTTCCAGGATAAGGACCGCTTCCAGTGACTGCAGTTGCTGGTTTAGACTCCTAGCGTTTAGCAGCATAACCTTGAGGTTGTTTTTAGTGGGTATTTTTACATCGGGAATTTTGTTCTTGTGGCATTACCTAAAAAAGGCACTATGGGGATGGCAAGAACCTTATCCAGTAACTGAAATCCCACAGGTGACAGATGAAGACCATCTCTGGTAATCATGGTATCCCATGCTGAGAGATACCAGATCCCCTTTGAATGACACCAGAAACTAACCCAATTGTTGAAGTCAATCATTTTTGTTTGTACTGAGGTATCATTCTAGGCAAAGATAAATGATGCTTAAGGCTAGGGACTTGCCTGCCTGAGACACATAATCAGAGAGCTCCATCATGTCTCTCTTCATAAGTCCAGTGAGGTACATCTCAAGTCGTTCACACCAACATGGACCATGACGGAGTCATAATAGCGCTTGTTGTTGAGAGACCTGACAGACAGCTGACCGTGACCTTTTCCTTATCCATCCTGGTGACAGGGACATCTGTGTGTCTCACAACTGAGTCAACTATGACTAAGATGTTTGTTTTTGTGCTATGCATTAGGGCCTTGACTGGTGAGACACTGGCGTGTGATACATTAGGATGTATTATGTGAAGCATGCTTGTGTTTGTGAGGTCTCTGATGTTTGGATAGGCTTCTTGTAAGGACATCCACATATGTAGGGTTATATGTTATTGGTTTGGTGGGTGCAGGAGGTGAGGTGCGCATGCTGACAACCTGCTTAGTATCAGACAAACTAACTAGTGCGTGAGACAGCCTGGATTCTAGGTTCTCGATATAGATGCATCACTCACATAAATAAATACATAAAACAAACCAAAAGTGAAGTTACTGCTGTGTGTGTGTGTCTGAGTTTTTCTATATGAGAAAGCCACTGTCTTTTTCCTTCTGAGTCTGTGTGTACATATATGTAAATGTCTGTATCAGAGTGTGTATTATTAGATACTTACATATGGTATACTTTGATTGAAACGTCATAGCCAAGATATGCTTTTTGTGCAGTGCAAAACTAGAGTGTTTCACATTATAACTGTTTGTCACACATTGCTATGTTCTGTGTTCCACATTGGCCTATTAGCAGGTTGAGACCCATGGGTTGAGAGATAAGGTGTGTAGCATGGACGTTTTTTTAAAACTTAAAAGGAGGAATGTTTTTCATAATGAGGTACAATACATCTGATCTGTTGGAAGTCGTACTCAGGCCAAGCTTCTATGACTTTTGCCCAAGTGCAGGAAAGTATGTGCTGGTTCAGCCCTGTGTTAGGTTAAAAGGTACTGGAAAATGAATGTATAATCATTTACATATTAATTATACTAAATTAAAAATAAATAAAAATAGATACCAAAAGACTGAGTGGAAAAGCAGACCAAAGCACTCCACGAGACAAAATACTGTGAAATCATGATCAGATTTATTGGTCCTTCCTTCCTGGTACCTCGGCCAAATTGCCTTCAAACAGGAATAATTTTTAACACCAAAGCCATACTTTAAATACATTCAAACACAATTGGTGATTAATGACCCAATTACACTAATTCAATAGTTCTAAAAACCCAGATTTTAAAGTGACATGCTTCAATTCAACTGAAGGAGTTACTGAATTTAAGGAAGCCACCGATGATAAGGGGTTGTAAGACAAGCTTTGCATGTGGCAGATGCAGGTTATGTAACAGGCTAAAAAAAATCTAGATGGTAGGATGATCAACAATGTTAGATTTTTAGCAAAGGGCTGTTTTTCCTGTAGGTCATGTGGGGTGGTATACATTCTAGGTTGTGGTTGCACTCCAACGAAATGGTATGTGGGAGAGACTAGGAAGATGGTGAAGAATAGAATTTTGGAACTTGACTGCTGCCAGTGCTCAGTCACTTTCACTCTTCAGTATCTCTCTATATCTCTCAACTATCTAGATTTTCGCAGAATAACCAGATTTTTCACTCATATTTTTGTCTGTTCCTTGCTTGCAGTCTCACACGCACACACTTGCCCCCTTGCTTGCAGTCTCACACGCACACACTTGCCCCCTTGCTTGCAGTCTCACACGCACACACTTGCCCCCTTGCTTGCAGTCTCACACGCACACTTGCCCCTTGCTTGCAGTCTCTCACGCACGCACTTGCCCCTTGCTTGCAGTCTCACACGCACACACTTGCCCCTTGCTTGCAGTCTCACACGCACACACTTGCCCCCTTGCTTGCAGTCTCACACACACACAATTGCCCCCTTGCTTGCAGTCTCACACACACACAATTGCCCTCTTGCTTGCAGTCTCACACACCCACAATTGCCCCCTTGCTTGCAGTCTCACATACACAATTGCCCCCTTGCTTGCAGTCTCACACACACACAATTGCCCCCTTGCTTGCAGTCTCACACACACACAATTGCCCCCTTGCTTGCGGTCAAACACACACACACAATTGCCCCCTTGCTTGCGGTCACACACACACTTGCCCCCTTGCTTTTAGGTCACATACACACACACACGCACACACACTTGCCGCTTGCTTGCATTCACACACACACACACACACACACACACACACACACACACACACACACACACACACACACTTGCCCCTTGCTGTATCCTATGGACATTAGAAGGCCTCCAGCTGAAGGCACTACATATGTTACCTGTATTTTTTCTTTTACCGAATGAATTTGGTACACTGTCATTAAGACCACCAGAATCTGCAGCACACAGGCACAATTCTACTCACACAGCAAGTCTGTTTTACTACGAATAACAGCATGAATGGTAACTTTTACAGACCAACATATTTAATAAGAAACTAGAAACAACATATTTAATAAGAAACTAATAACTATCTGTAATAACTTCTTGTCAATTCTCAACAGAACTGCACTGCATATATCTGTATTTATACAACAAAGTACAGTTGACTGAGGGGGGAGGTCACTAGACAATCTCTTCAGTGCACCAAAAATTCAGATTTAAATAGTGTATCAACAGTTAACTGACTCTGCATAACAAATGCTTCACAAACACCCCTAAGGAGAGAACCAACTCTAGAAATAAATCAATTAATCAGTGGTTCAAAGCAGAGCAGACAAGTACATCGTTTCAATTACAGACATCCCATTATCCAAACGTTACCTGGTGCGGAGAGTCACCAGCTGAGGGAATTTAATGGTATACCTATTAAGAAAAATCACAGTTCACTAACTGCTACATTATAAAACTATGTATGCATTCCTGACATTTCAAGGGAGTTGGACTATGGTCACTTAAATTTTCCACGTATTATTCACATTCTATATAGGCCTACACGTCCTACAAAAGTTTCAAAACATACTTAACTTAGCATAAAATTGGAGGTCTTGCATAGCTCTTTAATTGCGACCATAACAAATGATCCGTGCTGCAAAGCTCAAAGTACATTACACTGGTTATCTCAATTCCATGGCCCAAACATGCACATCGGCCACCAAAGTCTCACAGTCTGCGCACACAGGAAAGCAAAGCTGTTGCTGCAACCGTTTTACTACAACATCAGATTAATAAAAAGAAAAAATGGACTCCCAATTCTTTCTGGGCATAACGACAAGCATTCTAACAACTCTGTAATCACGCAGAGCCACTGGCCAGCCTCTGAAACCTCTTGGATCTCTCCTGCATCACAACTGGGCAGAAGCCAGGGCAATGGTTCAGAAACATACAGGCAGAGAGCCAACAAGGTTAAATCCTTTCTCAACATACACAACAGGCTTCCAAGTGCCAGGCTTCAGGGAAGACTTGTTAGTGGGCATGCAACACAACTTAACAGCATACTCATAAAATTGATAAAATCTGCTGAAAATAATAATTTCAACAACAAAAAAACACCAAAGTACGGAACGTTTCAATTTCAAAGCAGACAGGTATCTACACGGTATACAATCTCACAACTCTAATGATCAACTCAACTACTAGTAAAAAAAAAACAAAAAAAAAGTATATCATGAGCATACCTGCAGGTGTTGAACCAAATATCCGAACAACTGGCACCTTTTTAACCTCAGCGTCTCGGAATTCCGAAAAACACATTAAGCGCAGCTAAATCCACATCGAAAGTGCCTACAAAACTAGACGCCCGGTACCTTGATCAACACGATGCTCTTATTACTATTCTGTCGAAGTAACCTGCTGCAAAACTGTTTGCAAAGTCTTTAAAAGTGATTGTACAGTAGCCAAGCTAACCAAGAATTTAGAGCTTCCACAGAATTGGTTCCCATCGCGATCTATACAAACACGCAGTACAGAGCCAACTGAACTAATGATCTGAGCACAATATAGAACATTTACAAACAAAACCGAACACAACAGCTAAAAAAACAGCTAAAATGCTTAACTATTAAAAATTAAAAGCACGTGCCACCCATACAAACACTAACGCTACTAATGTGCACTTTAAAAATAGAAATAAATATCAGGGCTACGAACGCACGGACAGTAAAATTAACTTTTCTTACACTAAATAATAGACTTACCTTACCTAGGAATTAGCGAAACGCTGGAGAAGATGCAAGCAGTAGAAAATGTTAGGAAGTCCTTCGCACGAAATGGAACCGACAGGATTCACCTCGACCGAAAAGAAGTTCCACACACCAGCTAATGCTTTTTATTAGGGCAATAGTGGGCTGGGCAAGGCAGAGATGACATCACAATGTGGGAGGATCACAGGGGCTTCAATACAGCATTTAAATTAGGCAGTGTTCACGTCACTTTGGGGGAGGAAATGTCCCTGGATTTACAAGAAGAGCTATGGCAGATGTGACATCACTATTTAAGAGACGGCTAGACTGTTTTCATTTTGGTTTTAAATAGGGAAGTGAAATAGTACGGAAAGTTAGGAAGCCTAAGCTATGAAACACTTTTGACGATTTTATTTTAAAGCTGCAGTTATTCTTTTTTTTTGGCTGTAGCACATAATGGGGACTTAAGGAGACAGCAGGTAGAGCTTTTTAATTTGATATCCCGTTGTTTTCCTTTAAAGACTGAAGTTAGAAAATAAGACAATTGCATTTCAGACTTCATACCCTTCATAAACATTTATGCTAATGCAAAACATGTCACCATCAACTTTCTACGTTTGTAAGAGCAATATTTAAAAATTTTGCCTACTTTTGGGCCATCGTCCCAGTTTGATTTATGGCTTTTGTCCATATTTCTTGCTCTAAGAGGTTGAGAGGTATGAATGACCAACATTTGAGTTTCAAACTTCATATCCTTCAGAAAAATGCATACTACCACCAGACTTTTTTAATTCTATCAACAGCAAAATTTAAAATGCATTTATTTTACATTTGTTAACCGGAAAAGACCGACTGGATACAGGTCCATTTTCAGCAGAGGCCCGGGGAGAAAAGTTCCACATGTACATAGATACAGAAGACTTCACAGTTATAGTTTTTTATACAATTACATATTGATACATGTTCCAGATTTGTTGGAATACATACATAAAAAGTTTACAGTTATTAATTTTCATACTAGAAGACATACATTTTAGTAGTACAAAAGTTGAGCAAAGTGGCATATCACTCAATAGTACAATACATTAGAAATGAGACAGCTGATGCTTCAGACTTACTAAAAGACAGTTTGTACAAGTAGCTAGGGAATATAGTAATACAAAGTAAATAGTAAGTAGGTTAGTCTGGGTTTGTACAGTAACATAACCAGTGAATTTTTAGGTGTGTTTTGAGAGACATTTTAAATTAAGTTATGGAGTTGATGGTTGTGAGTTCAGCGGGGAGTAGGTTCCAGATCTTGCCAACATAGTTGGAAAATAATGATTTACCAGCTAAGTTACTGGATTTAACAGTTTGTACTAGCATTTTATTAGAAGAGTGGAGTGCTTTCAGATTACTGTAAGGGGTAATTATATTTTTTGAGTATGGATGTGTTTTCTGGCTGGTAGAGGACTTTGTGAGCAACTATTAATTGATTATACTGAAGTTGAGAGGGTAGCTCAAGCCAGCCTAGGGATTTGTAGGTTAAGACAGTGGTGTGTTCTATATGCTGAACCTGTGGCAAATATGGCAATAGTATTACAGCAGCTATTGAGTTTATTGAGGTTAGATTTACTTCGTTTTTTATAAATTGGGAAGCCATAAAGAAGGGTTGATGATAAATGTGTGCGGGATATCACTGTCCTAGTGCTTGGGGTTAAGAATGGCTTAATCCTATATAACGAACCGAGTTTCTTATTGACTGTTCCAATGATTCGATTGATGTGGGTGTCAAACTTAAGTTTACTGTCGACTATTACACCTAATAGTCTAGTAGTAGGTTCTGGGAAAATGATGGTGCCATTGTTTGATGTTATGGTAAATGATGGCAAAGGGACTTTAAGAGTGGGGGTGAACAGTAACAGTTTTGTTTTATTTGGATTTAATAGAAGACACCAATTAGTGAGCCAGGTAAGTACACTGGGGAGGTGGCAGAACAGATTAGGGTAGAGTCATCTGCATATTGAATGCAGGTTGCTTTGAGGATGACTGTACAGAGATCATTCATGAAGATGGAAAATAAGAGAGGTCCTAATATAGACCAATGAGGCACTCCAAGGGTAATTGGCAATAGGGAGGATTGGCTACCCTTCCATAGTACAGTTTGTTGTCTGCCAGTTAGATAGGAATGAAACCAGCAAATTGCCACGTTATCAACGGCGAGAGTTTTCAGTGTCCTTAGGAGTAGCTGATGATTTACCATGTTAAATGACTTGGATAGGTCAAGAAAGAGGGCAGAGGAAAGCGTGTTATTACAATTTTTATTTACTGTATGAGAGAAAGAAAGAAGGGCTGAAGTTGTACTATGGTGGGGTCTAAAACCGTGCTAAGAGGGGGCCAGGAGAATGTTCAGATTGAGGTAGTGTAAGAGATGCTTATGGATGCATTTTTCCATAATTTTAGCCAGAGGTGACAGAATGGCAATAGGCCGGTAATTTGATAGTTCAGTGGAGTTACCTCCTTTGTGAAGAGGAATAATGTGGGAAATTTTCCACATGGAAAGGATATATGCTTCCGAGATGGTTCTACTGATTAATACTGAAATAGGATATGCTATTACGTCTGCAGTTTTTTGTAGATATTCAGTGGTGAGTAGGTCTGCTGATAGGGTGGTGGGTTTCAGTTTCTTGATTAATGATCTGATAAGTGATGTTGGCACTGGTCGAAAGTTAAAGGAGGGGTGAGTGTTGGATGTGGGGTCAATTAGGTTTGGGTTGTTGGGAGCTAGTCGGTTGGCGAGGGTTTGTATAGTTTCTGTAAAGAAAGTGTTAAAGGTGTTGACAATATTTTCTGGAGGGTTTTGGAGGGAAGTCGAGGGGATAGGGGTAGTAGAATGCCCTGGGTGGGAAGATTGTTTATACTAGACCAAAATTTTTGGGGTCAATTTTAGTGTTTCTGTTGTAGGTTATAGTAATAGTTTTTCTTGTCTAGGACAATAGACTTTTGGTCCTTTGGGGATTTAGTGGTTCTCCAAGAGGGCCAGGCTTTATTTCTACTTACTTTTTTTGTCTAGTTTATTTAGACAGCCATGGTGCTACTTTATTGGTTTCGATGGTCCGGGCAAGGTGCGTGGTTATCAGGGATAGTAAGAAATGGAGTTAAAGTATGAAACTGCTTCATCTAATGGGACGAGTTTTAGACAGGACCAGTTACATGACCGAAGTTTTTTTTGGAATTCAGTTTCATTAAAGTTCTTATTGCTCCTAATAGTTCTGAAGCTAGGTATTTGAGAGATATCAGTTTTTTGTCTAAGTATATACGTTAGGAAGTGATCACTTATTTCCTCAATTTGGGTGCCTGCTTTATACATTTGCGGGTGGTTGTTTATGAGAATCCAGTCTAGTATACTTTGTTTCTTGGCATACCCAAGGTACATAAGGATATTGGTAATCCACCACTTAGACCTACTGTGTCAGCCAACGGATCTGTAACAGCCCCTTTGGCCAAATATATTTTTGAGTGTGCTTTCATTTTGTTTATTGGTTGTACTTTGGCACACTTTCCTTGGAGGTTTTGGTTAATACTTTCTTTGTTGTTGGGCTTACTAATTCTAGTGGTAGAGGATATGACTTGAGTGAAGCCATATAAATTACGTGGGTGGTAGGGAAGTCTGAGGAACAGATGTTCTAGTCTATATTAAAGTCTCCGAGGACAATGGTTTCTTGTGGGCAGTTTATGAACAGCCATTGTAGGATGTCCTCAAGGGTATTTGTGTTGTTACCTGGTGGAATGTAAATACAGCCAATATTTATAGATTTGTTTTTGTTGACTTGTAACTTTGTAATAAGTATTTTTGCATTTTCAGTTTGAGGAGCTTGTGGAGAACTGGAAATGGAGATTTATATAAAACAGCGACCCCCCCCCCTTCCTAGAGGTGTGATCCAGTCTTAAAATATTGCAACCCAGAGGTATAATTTCATTGTCAGTGGTGGCTGGCTTAAGCCAGGTTTCAGTGAGGCATATTATATCTAGGGAGTGTACAGCCAAGAGTGCATGCAAAGAATGGATTTTATTATTTAGGCTTCTAATATTTAGGTGACAGATTAAGAGAGAGTTGGAGGTTTTGTTTAAGTTTTGCAGGCTAGTGGGGGTATTATTTATAGGGCTGGTTGTATCAGGTGGAGTTGGACCTGGGTTGGGGTGAAAGTCCCCATCAACTATGAGGTTAGTTTGTGAATTGATTATGAGTTTCTGGAGTTTGAATAAGAGTTTGTAATAGTATTTAATTCTAGAGTTAACACAGCTGGCTTGAATGGCATGTTGTGTCTGTGTAGTAAGGGAGTTGGATGAGAGGAGGACTAGTGGGAGATTAAAGTTGTTTGATAGCTCAGGAATATTGGTCTAGGATTTGGGGTAGTGAGAGCCTGGCAGGGTAAGATGTTCATAGGCTGTGAGTAGATAGGTAATTACCAGCAGAGGTATAAGGGAATAGGAAGGCTTTGATTTCAAAGATGAGGTTAAGGTTTGTAGAGGCATTGTAGAGGTATTTAACTAACAACCGTTTACAGATGGTGATGGAAGGGCAATAGATAAGGGGATAGTAGAAGAATAGGGAGGGTTTGTGTTTAGGGTTGGGTCCTATGATTAGCTAAGAAAATGCTGAATGGTTCTATGGTGAGGGGTGTGGCAATGTAGCTATAAATGTAGTGACACTGGGGTGGGGGTAGGTTAGGGGGTTAGAACACTGCCGGAAGCCAGTCAGGTACAGCTAGTAGCTAGCAGGTTGTTGTTGTTGTCGTCTTTCGGCTTTTCCCGGTTAGAGGTCGCCACAACGGAACTCCGGTCCGCTAATGATTGGCAGTAGATTTTCACGAACGCAGAGGTGCCAGCTCGACATTCAACCTTCAATGAAGGCACGCCCATTTACGCATGTCTTTCGAACGGCCACCCAACCGCAGGAGGACATGGACTCCACACAGAAGGCACTCCCCGCACAACAGCCAATAATCGAATGGGAGAACCTCTTGCTGTGAGGCAACAACACTACCGCTGCACCACCGCAGATGTCAAAGTTACACTGTGTGTGACAAAAGCCATTAAAAGAAGAGAGCACTTAAGTAGTTGGAAAGAAGAAAAACTACACTCCAGAGGTGGTAAGGGAATTGTGCTATATATACGGGAGAAAGCTGAAATACGTTTTAATTGTAGATCTGCAGATCGGAACGTGTGAATTATGCTACATTCATGAACTATGCCTTGTGTTCTGCTGCCATCCAGTGGCTAAAGAGCAGAACAGCAATGTAGTAAATTAAAAGTTAAAACTAAAAATAGAAGACAAAAACTGGGGGGGGGGGGGGGGTAGAGATGATCTCGGAGTAGGTCTGCAAGCCACAAATAAACTCAAAAAACTGTACCAAGAAAACAATAGTTAGTTAAAATAGCTATCCGTATTTTGTGGGCTTTGACCTCCCTATAAGTTTGGCTTTGTCCAGATTTTAAGAGGAGATCGAGAGCTATGTTTCACACACGCACACATACACTTAGACACACAGGGAGTAAGTAGGATGATCACCTCTCCCTCTTTGCAACTTTGGACAGTCACTCGTTGGACAGTTGTGTCCTGCAAAAACCTAAAAAAGTCAAATGTCCTGAGATTTTAGGACAAAAAAAGTATAAGTTTTGTTTAATAGTTGCATAAAACAGTTATTTTGTATCTGAAACACCACCATGTTACACGAAATAACACAAGCAACTCAAATGTTACAAGAATAATCTTTCATTTTGGCAAATTGTGAAGCTCTGACTTCTTTACTGACCATAGATATGTTTTTGGCCTGCAAAATCTCACATTTCTACAAAAAATGTCCCACTTGGGGTATTTAAAAAGGTGTCAGCCCCAAAGGGAGAAAAACACACACACGTTTTCGTTTTCATTTATTTTTGACACTCGCGGAACAGCAAAAGTGCTGTTTAGAGAGTGCAAATCGCTCAATCAATCTCACTCCTGTGCTTATTCCTGAGTACAGACGGCCTGTGGTCAGCCAGTACAATACAACATACCTGTACATTCACCCTGATGAACTTTTGTTCACCAGTCAGGGTGCAACACTACAGTTCTCTAACAAGCTGTAAAATGTCAGCATTCAAGTAGTCTTAACATTGTGTTAGAGCTGAAATCCTCATGGATCACTTCCTCTGCCGGCTAACAGCACAGATCTGCTTTTCCAAAAGGTAATGACTAAAATGCTGTGTGGTTTACAATAACAGTGGAATAAAATAAATTAATAAAACCTGTTTTAAATAAAAAAAATAAAAAATGACAAAACATACCCCTCAACCTCTTACTGCAAAAAAATCTAGACAAAGTCAAAAAATTATGGGTGGACAAAGGTCCAAAAATAGGGACAATTTTTAAATATTGCTCCCATAAGTTTAGAACGTTGCTAGTTTACATTATTTGTGTCCACGTGCATTTTCTGGAGGATTTGAAGTCTGAAACTCAAACTTCTGTCATTATTTACTGACTTTATACCTCATTGATTTTCCAGCAAACCTCAGATTTTATGAGGAATGGACCAAAAATATGAGCCAGACATCTCAACAACCTGCACAGTTCGGAGGTATGCACAGTAAATCTGTGATTCTCAGTATGAACAAACGAACAAATATTAATTCTCAGGTCTTTTCTGGCCTCATGATTATGCATCTGCTATTCGGGTGTTCTACCATTCAATAAAGCCAAAGAGAAATGCACGAAAAAAAAATAAAGAAATTGGCACAAAAGCTATTCAATTCTACTTCGTGAGCGATCTAAAAGCGCTGGAGTTGAATTAGCTTCTGCTTAACGAACTCTCCTTACATTAAGCATGTGTTCGTACGAGAAGGTTCGTTCCTGCAGAAAGGAACCGCAGTGAACAAAGTTTTAATATAAGCAGTAGTTGTTCTCAACTGTCCCAGATTTTCAAGGATGTCCCTGATTTTGATTGTAGCTCTGTCCCTCTTACTCTCCTAAAACTGGTGACTTTTGGAGGAAAGTTGGTGAATTACACTTCATGAATTATGAGAATAATTAAGAGTTGTATACTTCTTTTACTTCAGAAAATATACATTAATTCATATGCTTTGATTCTGCGAATGCCTCAAGTCAATAGCACTAATATTTTAAGGATCCCTGATTTTTTCGGGCTTTGTCCCTGATTCTGTTGAAATTTGTCCCTGATTTGTTGAGAGCTATGACTTGTTACGCACTTACAAACTGATAGAGGTGACTGTATTAATGCTTAACAATAACAACTACTCCTTACATTAAAACTTTTACTTTTAGAACGACCATTCGTTGCAGGTTCCTACAGAAAAGAACCGCAACTGTCGGTTGTTGGGAGAAGGAAGAAGATGTTAAAACTACTCTTAGAAACACAGACAGCATACCTCCCAACCTGTTTGTACAAGAAATCTGGATAATGCTTGAAATAAGCATTCTGTAGTCTCTTTGCTCCTTTATCTGTTTAAAAACTTTCATTTTGTGGCTGTAGTGTTTACTGTCTAGAGAGTGTAGGCTAATAGCTTTAGTATTGGTCTCCACCCTCCCTCCCTGTTGGTGTCTTGTTGTTGTACTTGGCGGCTTTGCAGTTGCCCGCCCCTACAGTAAATTTGATCTGGAACACTCCTCCCAGTCTAGTGTCATTAGCTCATTCTACCTAATACAGAGAAAACATCTAAGAAGGCCTTCTGTCGTCCTTTCTCCCTTTCAAAAAAAAAAAAAATTGCCTGAATCTCCTTGTGTTCTGACTGTGCTTCTCAAACATTTTGGAAATATAGAGTATATTTTAGAGCATTTATTATAACTGTATTTGCTTTAATATTGCTACAAGTCAAGTGCTCCAAGTTGCACTGCATCTGAATTGTTTGTGTGTTTTAGCTGCTTTTCTGTATATACAGACTTATCTGTATATGTAGACAAGCGACTTATTCTGTATTACTGCCTCTTAAATAGTTTTTCAGTAGTGCACTTGCCTTGCTTCATTTAAAAAGTTTTAAATTGCTAATTTTGTAGAGTTTTAATTGCGTTTACTGTTTAGGACTACACACTCAAGTGCGTTAGCCTTTTCTGCGTTTATTTACTGTATTATTGCATTGTTTAGCATGTTTTAACAAAAAAAAAATACTATCTTGTTTGCTCGTCTCCCACCTTTCCTAGCCAGTCCATATCCCACGCTTTCAAGGGCGCCCGCAGGCAGGTGCAAGGGGGTGCACTTGCACCCCCCTGGAATCGGCCAGATAATTTCAAAAAAAGTTTTTTTTTTTTTTTTTTTTTTTTTTTTAGTGCGTTCTTCTTTAAGAAGAAAGAAGTCCGTGCTAATAGTCAAGTCGCGGGCATGCTGACATCATCGCTCTCCTTTAGAAGTTGGTGAGCGGGAACTCGCACAGATGGATTTACGAGCAGGACCTGAAACGCAATAGCAACTGGGAGTACAGATGGGTTTACAAGCGGGATCCGAAACGGAATAGCAAGCGGGAGTAAACGGACAGAACACTTTCAGGTAAGCGGGATCTGAAATGGAATAGCAAGCGGGAGTAAACAGACGGTCACGGAACACTTTCAGGTGTGTGTGTGTGTGTGTGTGCGCTCGTGTTTGTGTGTAGAAGTTTTTATCCCTTTTGTTTGAATCTTTAATGAAGAAATAGACTGTTTCACTTGTATGAGTCAGTCTCAAAATTGTACGTTATGAAACTTCAATCCTCATACACACGCAGAAGTTGCAGGTTAAAAAGGCATTCACAGTATACCTTAGTAGTTGAGTCTCCCATTTTTTTCTTTTGGTAAGCAGGTAGATCCCATGAGGCTTATGGCCTGTCTTCAGATTACTCCCAAGATTGAATTTGTACTGACTAGGAAAATGTAGTCAAAATGCCAAAGTGATTTCCTCAGTGTTCCAGGAGAGGTATATATAACTACGCTTCCCTCCTGAATAGGAAATCTTGTGGAAATAGCAATGGCAGATGATTTTTGATGAGCAGCATTCGTATGACTTAAGTTGTAACAGACAACACACTATTGACACTAGATGACCTGATGGACTCACTAGCAGATATCTAGGACTCAAAAAAGTTCATAGAAGGAGAGCCAGAGAAATTGGAAAAGACACAGCTGGTGTTACAAATCAAACCTGTGGACTTTAATGATATAGAGATAACTAAAGGGAAAAAAATGAGATACAAAAGGAACAGTTTTTTTTTTATTCAAACTGAAGATTGGTGTGTGTGTGTGTGTGTGTAATGCCCCAGGTGTACATGGTGGTGGGTAGAGAATAAGGCTTGAACCCTGTACCTTGGGCTCAAGTGGCAAGAGCCTGAATTCCCTACCCACCACCATCTGTAAAAATGTTGCAGGATTTTCCCTCATACTTTTTCTGTTCCTCAAAATCTGTGGTTTCTGCATTTGTGTCCTTGTTGCCTGACAGCTACATGTTCTCTGGTTTTATTCTTGGCTGTCTGGAGTTTTTCTCCCTGTGCCTCTGCTAAAAATTAGCTTTTTTTTTTCAAAGTCAGACTTTCCTGGTTAACAAAAGTTAAAAAAAATGGACACACTTCAATATCAGACTTCATATTCTTCAGAAAGTGCATGGTAACAAAAGCTTTTATTCTAGCTTATTCTAGCAATTTTCTAAGTGTACAAGATGGATATTTGAAATGCATCCTTGTGTTTGGGACTGTATTCCCCCCATTATTGGCTTCGTCCAGGTTTTTTGCTAGGGTTGAGAGTTATGGTAAGAACTGAATTCACTGAATATGTTTGGGGGCTGTATTCACCCAGTATTGGCTTTGTTTAGGTATTTATTGGCTTCATCCAGGTTTTTTGCTAATGTTGAGAGCTATGGTAAGAACTGATTTCACTGAATGTTTGGGGGCTATATTCTCCCATTACTGGCTTTGTCCGGGTGTTATTTGCTAAGAGGTTGAGAGCTATGGTGAGAACTGAATTCACTGAATGTTTGGTGGTTGTAGTCACCCATTGTTGGCTTTGTTCAGGTATTTTGTGCTAAGAGGTTGACAGCTGTGCTATGGTGAGAACTGAATTCACTAAATGGTAGCTATTTAAGTTTCAGTCTTCCTCTTTCACAAAACAGTTGATTTGGCGTAGTGGTATGTTGCTCTGACTGTTTTGCACAGGGTCCCCTGGGTTCAAGACGTGGCAGTGAAATGTATGGTGGTAACGCAGCATTTTATTCTAGCAACTTTCAAACATTATACAAGCAATGTTTAAAATGTGTCCCTGGTTTTTGGCCTTTTGTATCCCCCCACCCCAATAAATTTTGGCTTTTTCAAGATTTCTTGTGCTGAAAAGTTCAGAGATACAGCTGAGTGTCGAGTAGATTTTACAAGGAGCTGAGAGCTGCAGGGGAGCAAAAGTTTAGTGCTGCTTATGTTTAGTCTGCTTGCATTGTTAATAGCACAGCAGATAGTGTACTTGCTTTAGATGCTGAAGGCTGTGGGTTCTACTCCCACAGTAGGTAAATGCATTGCTGATGCTGTATTGTGTTGTAAAGGGGGTGGATGCTGCAGTCTTTTTGGCAAAGATACCTAGTATGAACCTGACAGTTTGCTATCCATTCCCTATTGCGGTATTACTAGCTTTTCATTTTTTTATTGCATGCAACAAAAGCAATTTATTCTTCAAGGGTAACAGGCACTTTTTGTAGATTAAACAATGACATATAAAGTGTTTGCTAGGAGCAACCTCTTTATTAGTTACAAATTTTTTCAATGTGGAGTTTACTACTTCAGAGATTGTGTATATTTTTTACTGATACTGGTGGACTTGAGTAGACTTTTTATGATGGAAATGCTCTGAATTGGGCAGTTTTGTCATTGGTGGATGCTTTTTGTTTCATTGTATACTGGAAAAATGTTCAAAACAATAAATTTAAAATGCCCTCTAACAACTGTACTGTATTGTACTAGGAATATAATGTAATACAGTCAGGAAGGTGTATCAAAGAGCACGTGTATGTTATGTTCGAGGGGCCTATGATTTTGAAGACAGCCCAGAGTTAATATTTGCCATTGGCAAAATGTATTTTCTCTGAAAGTGGGTTTCAGTGCTGTTTCAATGCATGTGAGTTTCAAGAGCAGAGAAGTTTTAATGTTAGTCTATTTTCATTGTGAGACTGCATTGCTTTAATAGATATGTGTTAGGGTCTGTGCTGTAAAATGCAAAATAAAACTTTCAAATGAAATCCTAAATCATCGCAGAAGTAAAGCAGTATGCACATTAGTGTTTATGATAAATGGGGCAAAATAACCAAGGAATGGGACATTGGAATGGCTGCAGGGGGGAGGCTCCATTTGACCATGATTTTGTGAGGGGGGGGGGGTAGCAAATTCAGACAGCCCTGGTTGAACTATACCTCTTAGTTGTCCATATCTTTGCAGAATGAATATATATTCGCTGCTTATTTTTGGTTTGTTCCTCAAATTTGTGGTTTTCTAACAAATCATTTAGGAATGAAGCCATTAAATGACAGACATTGACTTTCAGATGTCATAACCTTCAGAAAAATGCATGCTAATGCAAGACTGTCTAAGTTTATACAAGAGCAATTTTTAGTAGTGTTTGTATGCTCCCCAATATATTTGGCCTTGTTCAGATTTCCTGCATTAAGAGGTTGAGAGGTACGTGCAAATCACTTTGTAGATTAGGAATATCCAAACATCTCAATTGTCCCCAATTCTGGCTCAAAATGTTGCTCTCCCCTAATAATCCCTCCTCCAAAATTTGGAAGAAAATGTGGAGGGTTTACAATTATATATAACTGTAATGATCACTTATAGATTACCTTTATTTCAGAAATGCATGTGGATGCTCTTTGTTAGCTGCTTCAAGTTAATTGTTAATATTAAAAAGGTGTCCCTTTTTTGGCAGGTATTTTTGCATCACATTTTGGTCCGTTTTTCATAAAATTGTGGTTTTCTGGCAAATTAGTGGCAAGTCATTAAAGACTGAAGTTAGAAAATAATGGCAGACATTTGAGTTTCAGATTTCATACCCTTCAGAAATTTTGTACTAATGCAAGATCTACCTGTTCTATTTAAGTTATAAGAACAATATTTAAAAAATTGGCCTTATTTTTGGGCTTGTGTCCCACTTCTAGTTCTATGTATGGCTTTGTCCAGATTTCTTGCTATGAAGTTGAGAGGTATGAGTGTCAGATCCATCACTGTCAGCCAGAGACATTTCAAATTGTGACATACTTATTGCACCCCACTCCCCATTGTAGTGGCTCTGGATGTGTCCATGGAAGGCAAGGAGCAGTTATGCAGTGTAAGTGTGCAGAGTATTCCCCCATCCAAAGTAGATCACAAATACGACCGTGGCTTTTCATCTGTCCTTGATTTTGCAAAATGTTTTGGTTTTCTATCAGATTTTTGTACTGTTGATTTATGCCTCTTATTCAGGAACTGTATGCTGTCACAGTGCCCTGTTGCTCTGTTTAAGTAGCCATGGTTTAATGAACATCAGGTAAGCTTGTCGGAGATTGTAAGATGCAAGTAAGCTTTAGTAAGCTTGTCGGACATTGTAAGATGCAAGTAAGCTTTAGTAAGTATATTGTTAAAGAATTACCAGCATTGAAAGCCTTTTCGTTGTTGCCATGCAGAGAATATTTACATGACTAGATAATGTATAAGCCTTGGGTATTGAAATGCATATGACAGTATTTTATTTATTTATTTGCAGTTGGTTTGCCAGGATAGTCCATTGGGCCAAATGAACCCATTTTCAATTGAGTCCTGGGGAGAAAAGCTCCAAAACCAAGTAGGTTATTAATAGATATACAAATTATACAATTACACAGAAGTTAATCATACAAGAAATAACAATTTGCAAATAATACAACAAAAACTAGAGTGAGTACAATCTAGTGATGAAATTAATAGGTAATACAGACTAAAGGGAAATTTAGCACAAAAGCACTGAGAAATAACATATTTGGAAGCATTTCATGACAATACTGAGGAATAATAACATATTAGGAAGCAATGCACAAAAGTACTGAGAAGCAATAATGTATTAGGGAAGCAATACTTGGGAAGTGTGGCCTAGTATATTCTTTCCGATTATTGTAGGAATAATAATATGTATGAGTTAGGGTGGGTAATTAGGAAAGTTGCAGGAGGAAACAGAGGAAGAAAGAAGATGGAGTTTGCAAGTGTTAGTTATGTGGGGTGGGAGCAAGAGCATTCCCATTGGGATACTAGATGTGAATGAAGAGATCTTTTAAATATAAAATGGTTGGGGGTGGTGCGAATGGAAGGTGGTAGGGAGTTCCAAAGGCATGCAAGGCCATAAGACAGAAGATTTTGCCTGGGGATGAGTTGGTTTATATACTTCTAATAGATTTTGATTGTTGGACCTTAATACTCCAGCAGGAAGGTGCATTTTAAAGGCTGATGAAAGGGAGGGACAAAGGGAGGGGTTGAAAATGAGCTTATGTGCAAGATTTAGTTGAGTATATGTGAGATAACTGGGTAGCTCTAGCCATTTTAGTTTTTGGAGAGTGGAACAGTGGTGGGTGGAGGACTTGTGGTTGGCAGCGAACTTGGCAAGTTTGTTGTAGCAAGAGGAAAGTTGTGTTTTTAGAGAGGTCTGTAGATTAGTTAGGAGTGGAGCTCCATAGAGAAGGGAGGGGATAAGAAATGAGGTAGAGGGTGATTTTGGTAGCAGGTGTAAGGTAATGATTTTGTCGGTAAAGCATACCTAGTTTTTGTTGGGTTTTCTTGATATTTAACTGTAGGTGGGAGTTGAATTTGAGCTGGTTATCAATTTGGACCCCAAGTAACTTGGTCTCGGACACCAGTTCCAGGGGTAGATTATTTTGTCTAGAGATGTGGAATGTGTTTATATTGAAAGAAGATGCCTTAGAGGGGGTGAATAACATTAATTTGGTTTTAGAGGCATTGAGTGCTAGGTGATTCCTTTTCATCCATTGCTCAGTTGTTGTAAAAGCATCTCGAGTCAGTTTTAGGAGTGAGGGGATAGAAGTGGCAGCGCAGATAATAGCAGAATCATCGGCATATTGGATGATGTCTGAGAATGGGATAGAGTTGCGGAAATCATTTATAAATATATTGAAGAGAAGAGGACCCAGTATAGAGCCCTGGGGTACCCCAGTAGGAGTATTTAGAAATTAGGAGGTGGCCTTTTTCCATTTGACTGCTTGAGATCTGTTAGATAAGTAGCTGGAGAACCAGTTCAAGGAGGAGGGAGATAGGTAAAGTTTAGTTAGTAGCAGGCTGTGAGAGAGTGTCAAAGGCCTTAGAGAGGTCAAGTAGTAGGGTAGAAACAATTTGGCCAGAGTCGCAGGCTTTATTTACAGTTTCAAGGAAGGAGAGGAGGGCGGTCATAGTGCTATGATGTGGTCTGAATCCATGTTGTGTGGGAGTTAGTAGGTGATTATCTAAGAGATGTAGAAGGAGTTGTAGTTGGATACACTTTTCTAGGAGTTTAGAGATGGGGGACAGAATAGCGATGGGGCGGAAATTAGTAACATTGTTGTTGTTGCCACCTTTATGTAGAGGTATGATAAAGGCCCTTTTCCAGACTTGGGGTACTATACATTCTTGGATAGAGCGGTTGATTAAAATGCTAATAGGGTAAGCGATTGCTTTAGCAGCTTTGCTAAGAAAGTAAGAAGGGATGTTATCAGGAGCATTGGTGCATGGCTTCAGTTTCATAAGGAGTTTCTTTATAGTAGAAGTGGGTATAGGTTTAAATGAGAAAAAAGGAGTGTGAAGAGGGAGAATTAGGGGCAGATGAAGCTGAAGTAGTAGGAGAAGGAGGAGTGGATGGATGGGAGTTAGTAGATGGGAATGAGGAAGTAGTAGCAGAGTAGGGTAGAGAGATGGTTGGGGATGGTAAGGGAGTTTTGGAGAATGTAGTGGTGTTAGAGAAAGATTACGTTAATTTGGAAATGGATTCAATGAAAAGAGTTAAATTGGGTAGCCAAGTCTTGTTCAGGAGCGTTTGGGTCTGGGGTAGGGGTATCTGGTTTGCTGGGGTTAAGTAGAGTAGAGATACCTTTCCAAAATTTCTGAGGGTTTGATTTTATTATTGTTTTGAAGTGTGGAAAAGTAGTTTTGTCGGTCGAAGATTATGAGCTTTTTTACCTTATTTCAAAGTATTTTATATTCATTGTAATAAAAGGACAGGATTACAGTATTTTCAGAAGCTCATTACATTTTATTGCAGACCAGTGTCTTATAGCAGTGTCTGTGTGTTAGTACACTTGTAGTTGGGTGGCTTTAATGGTATATGGTAAATAAGCATTGCTACCTTACTTAAAAGCCAAGCCCTGCAACAACTAGCTCCACACTGAAGTCAAAACACAATAGCTCTGGTGGGTAAATGTACTCTGTAGTAATCAAAAAAGGCAAGTGTTTAAAATAACTACAGCTTATGTGCAAACACAATAGGTAGTGATGAAACAATGCTCTGCTAAAAATGCTTTAATGCTCCACATTGCTGAGCTGCAGATCAGTTATCAATGGCTACCAGGATTTCACCCACTTCAGCTCAAGCACGGTGCCATTCAGTGCAACCTTCCCAGAACTAATTCAAGTCTGACCAGAATTATTTGGTGTGTGTATAAGAGGGAAGTAACATACCCCTCAGCTGTCCAGATTTTTGCCCCATATTCCTCCTAAAAAGGATTGAAGTTGCTAAATGAGACATTTCAGTTTTAGATGTCATGTCATTTTAGAAAAATGCATGCTAACAAATCCTGTTACTCTTGCAATTTTCTAAGTTTCTGAGAGCCATATTTATAATCTGTCCCTATTTATTTTAGGCTTTGTCCAGATTTCTTGCACTAAGGTTGAGGCCTTGAGGGGTGTGGTATGTTTGTGAGAGAAAGTGAAATGCCCAAGTTAGAGTTAGCAGGTGGAATTTTCAAGTGCATTTTCAAGGAACTGTGAGTTTTAAGGAAGCTAAGTTCACTGCTGCTCATGCCAAGTCTATTTACAATGTGCAACTGTTTTGTTTAGCAAATGGTATCTCTATTGTGGTATAAAGTTTTAAAGCTATGTTAGTAGCACCACAAGTAGAATACTTGCATCTTAATGTAAAGGCTTGAGGTTCTATTCCTACAGCATATACATTTGTATGCTGCAGTCCTCAGGATGTCCTCCTTTGGATGAGATGCCTAATAACTATGAACCTGTTTTTCAGCTTGTCATCCATTTTCTATTGCAATATACCAGCTTACCATTTTTAATTTAACATAGGCAATTTATTCTTTGACGCAGCAGGCACTGAATTTGTAGATGAAACACTGAAATATACAGTTGTTTTCTAGCAACAACATCTTCATTAGTTTCAGATATCTTTAATGTGGAATTATTCAGATTACTTTTACTTCAGCAGAGACACTCAAGTGTTGCTGTATAATACAAGGGATATAATTCAATTATATATTATAATTAATACAATCAGGTAAATCAAATAACTTTTGCATGGCCCTAACGGTGTGCAAGGAGCCTATTGCTTGAAAACAGTTCAAAGGTAAATAACCTGCCACTGGCCAGATGCATTTTCTTTGAATGTGGGTTTCAATGCTGTTTCATTGAATGTGAGTTTCAAAAGTAGAGAAGCTTTAATGCCAAGTCTGTTTTCATTGTAAGACTATTGCTTTGTTTAGGTTTAGTAAATGTCTCAGTGTTTGGGCTATAATGTTTGAAATAAAAGTTGTAAATTAAATCCATCTGCCTGTAATCATTGTAGAACTAAAGCATAAAACAGTATGCACACAGATTTGAACAGTGTCTACAGTAAATGGGGAGAAATAGCCAAGTAATGGGACACTGGAATGGCTGTGTGGGCGGGGCTTGGGGTGGGTGGACTTGGGCGGGGCTGTGTTGGCAGGGGGCGGGGTGAGCTATGTGGGTGGGGCTCTGGGTTTGCACCCCCCTGCAAAAAATCCTGCGGGCTCCCTTGCACGCTTTGCTGGTCTCTGGACTTTATTTTCTGTGTTCAGAGCTATCCAGACCTTGCTGTGGTAGAGGGAAGTCCTACTGCTTACCAGTGGGAGTGGTGAGCATTGTACTGCCTATAACACTAGATGAGTTGTTTCCAGCTATGAAATTGTAATTTTATTAGCCTTTTTGGGCTGATTTCTATCCCTTTCAACTTTCTGGCTTAAAAACGCGCGTGTTTGCACATTTTTCGCATCGTGCAGCACCGCAAGACTACAGTTAAACTATTCCAGGTGCCAGAAAGTCTGCTCTTCAAATTTTCCCTTAGAACTAGCTGGTTTCTCAGTAGTAGCACTAAAATTTGAACCCCTGTGTCTAGCACTTGCTCTAGAACCTGCTGGAAAGCACTAGGAAGCCTGAAACGGATACAAGCACTCAACTCTCCTTGTCAATAAGGAGAAATTAATTGTAGGCATTAAACAGCCTATAACTGCAAAGTACCTTGCAAAGGTAAGGGAAAAATAGAAGTTATGTTCTTACCATAACGTTCCATGTTAGTTGTCTTCTTCTCGCCTTCTTTCTTGCTGGATGGGTTCGGAGCCGACCTCGGCTCCGACTCGGCCACTCTAAAAAGCTCGAGAGTTGGTTCCACCGGTTCGAGTCTCCCCTTATATCCCACAATGCTAGGCGGTACTACCTCAGATCTCGTTTGTAAGCTATGCCCAGCCAAAAATAACTCCAGAACCACTGGAAAAGGGAAAAGAACCCACCTCTATAAAAGGGAGGGAAGAAGGTGACCTGAAAACCTAAAGAAGGAATATATGCACAGAATAGCATATACCTGTGTACAATAGAGGTGGTAGAAAGAGAGGTCACAATCAAACTCCTCTAGGTCTGTCCAGGCTAGGGGGAAGGAGGGTGGGACGCAAGAAAGAAGGCGAGAAGAAGACAACTAACATGGAACGTTATGGTAAGAACATAACTTCTATATGTTAAGTTGTCAATCTCGCCTTCATTCTTGCTGGATGGGACCGCGTCCCTAGCACCTTGTCCCGGGTGGCCTCTCGGAACAGACTCTTGAGAACAGTGGAACCAAAGTTAGCTCTATGTCTAGAAGCTAAATCCAACTTGTAATGAGAAATGAAAGTGTGAGGAGTAGCCCAAGTAGCCGCTGCACAAATGGTGTCAATAGGCAGCCTGTCTTGGAAGGCTATAGAAGTAGCCAAAGCTCTGGTGGAGTGAGCCTTAGGTTTGTTAGGCAGCTTTTGGTGTCTAATTTCATAAACAAGGGAAATCAGAGATGTTAGCCATCTGGATAGTGATACCTTGGAAACAGAAAGTCCCTTTCTGCCTTCTGCATAAGAGACAAACAACTGGTCAGTTTTTCTGAATTGTTTGGTCCTATCCAAATAGTACCTTAACTGACGATGAACATCTAGCCAATGCAATTTTTGTTCAGACCTGTTAGAATATTCTGGAAAAAACACAGGGAGGTCAATGGTTTGATTTAGGTTAGACGCAGAGGCTACTTTAGGTAAAAAGGACGGGTTGGTTCGTAAGGATACCCTGTCTTTATGGAACAACAGATATGGTGGTCGACAGCTGAGCACATGAAGTTCTGAAACCCTTCTAGCCGAAGTAACAGCCACCAGAAAAAGAGTCTTCCATGATAGCAATTTTAATGAACAGGAAGCTGCAGGTTCGAAAGGGAGAAGAATCAAAGAAGTGAGAATTAAATTAAGATGCCAAGAAGGAGGAGGATTTCTTATAGGAGGTCTGAGTAGAAAAACTCCCTTCAAAAAGGCTTTGCAAAGCTTGTGAGACATGATGGCAGAATCTGAAATGCCCACATGAAAGTTAGATATAGCTGCCAATTGGACTTTGAGAGTAGAAGGAGATGAACCTGCGTGAAAGAGTTCAGCTAGAAAATCAAGAACTATTTGGATGGGAGCAGTGAAAGGATCTAAGTCCCTTCCTTGAGCCCAATAGGCAAAACGTTTCCATTTACTAAGATAAATCTTTCGAGTGGAAGATTTATGGGAAGCTATTAAAATATCTCGAACAGTGTGAGATATTTGAGGAAGCCTGGCTAGGGTAGGAACTGGAGGAACCAAGCAGTGAGGTTCAATGATGTTAGGGAGCGATGAAACTGACCCGACTGATGGGTCAAAAGATCTGGAACTAGGTCCAGATGCCAGGGTTGCTCCAACAGAAATTGATGTAGAAAGGTGAACCAAACCTGTCGAGGCCAGTAAGGAGCAATGAGGATCAATGATGCCTTCTGAGCGATAGCTTTCTGTATCACTTGAGAGATTAGTGGGAAGGGAGGAAATGCATACAGAAGTCCCCGGGGCCAAATTTGGACTAGAGCGTCTCTGCTGGGCTCGCCTGGTAACGGGAATAGGGTGAAATAATCTCTGCACTTGCTGTTTTGGGGAGTAGCGAAAAGGTCGCAGCAAGGCTGACCCCACCTGAGAAAAATTTTCTCCACAATAGAATCTTTCAGAGACCACTCATGAGGCATGAGGATAGCTCTGCTCAACTTGTCCGTGATTTGATTGGACTTCCCGGGGATGTGCGTTGCTATCAGAAACCGCTGAGAAGAAATCGCCCATTGCCACAGTCTGAGAGCTTCTCGACATAGGGGATAGGACCTGGTTCCGCCTTGTTTGTTGATATACCACACTACAGACATATTGTCCGTCTGGATTGCTATCGTTCCCAAGGGAAGAGAGTCTTGAAGGGCTTGCAACGCTAAAAGCACTGCTCTCATCTCTAGAACATTTATATGCAAGTGGCATTCGTCTGGTTGCCATATGCCCTGGACAGTTCTGCCCTGATAATGCTCCCCCCACCCGATCAGGGAGGCGTCCGTTGTCAGAGTAGCAACCGGAGGGGAAGGAACAAAGGGTCTTCCCAGGGAGAGCTGAGGGGAAGACATCCACCAAAGAAGATGATTCTTGCATGCTTGCGTAATCATGATGGTGTGAGGCATCGGAAGTTGCTGGTATGACCATTGTATGAAGAGCATCCATTGAAGGATTCTCATGTGGAATCTGGCTAATAGAAGTAGAGGGATAGCAGCCGCCATAATCCCCAGTACTTTCAGAACTAACCTGGCTTTGACTCTGTTGCTGAGGAAGAGAAGAGATACCATTTTGCGTATGTCTGCTATTCTTTGATCTGTCAGTCTCGCAGACATGTTGACTGTGTCTAGATTTGCGCCTATGAAGGTAATAGCACGACAAGGCGACAAAACAGACTTTTCGCAATTTATTGAGATGCCTAACTTTTGACAAATGCGAAAGGTGTAGTCTCTGGCCATTAACAGAAGATGCTTGGTAGGAGCTGTGAGGAGCCAGTCGTCCAAATATGGAAACACCTGGAATCCTTGACGTCTCAGGTGAGAAGCTACCACTGCCATGCATTTGGTAAACACCCGGGGGGGCAGTGGTGAGACCAAAGGGCAGGGCTCTGAATTGAAAGTGACTGGTTCCCAGCCGGAAGCGGAGAAATCTCCTGGAGCGTCTGTTCATTTTTATATGATAGTACGCATCCTGGAGGTCTATAGAGCACATCCAGTTTTCCTTTCCCAAAAGGGGAAGGATGGATTGTAGCGTGACCATCCGAAATCTTGTTTTCTTGACCGACTTGTTCAAGATACTGAGATCCAAAATGGGTCTCCAGTCCCCTGTTTTCTTTGGAACCAAAAAGAATTTGGAGTAGATTCCGGATCCTTGCTGGTCTGCTGGTACTGGCTGAATGGCTCTTTTTGCAAGCAACTTTGAAATTTCCAACACTGCTTGATCCCTTTGGGCGGGTGGAACATCTGGGAGGGATTTTTTTGATTGATTTGGAGTACGAAAGAACGGAATGGAATAGCCTTAGGAAATGATGGACTGTACCCACTTGTCTTGAGTTAGGGATTGCCAGGCTTCTGGGTACAGTGACAATCTTCCCCCGACTGCCTCCGAAGGTGGACAGTCGGGCAACACCTCAGGGATGCTGAAAGGGCTTATCGGAGAAGGGTTCTCGATTGCCCTGGTTCTGCGGACCCCCCCTGCCTCTAGGGCGACGTCTACCATTATTGTTCCCCCCTCTGCCTCTGGCGGGAAACCGACTCTGTGCGTCAGGCAAAGTCCCTTGAGATTGTTTGCGGAACCACATTTTCCCACTTTTCTGGCCTTTGGGGTAAGGCCTAGAAGGAGTAGAAAAACGGACTCCGACGGCAGAAAGAGTCTTGCCATCCGTCTCGCACCTAGTCAAGGTTTCTTTCACTTGAGGACCAAAAAGAGATGATCCATCAAACGGGGAATTAGTGAACGACGTTTTAAAGGGGTCCGCAAAGTTGCATAGCCGCATCCAGGCATGCCGGCGTAAGGCCACACCTGTCCCTGCGGCTCTGCTCGCTCCATCAGCCACATATGAAAGGAGGCGCATGGAGGAGTTAGCTATAGAATTCAGGGTGGCCAGCTGAGTGTTCATCTTGTCCTGAAAACCCGCAGCTGTAGGATCCTTCAACATGTCACTCGCTTCCTTGATCAAGTCCCTTTGAAGACGAGTAAAATGGCATAGGTAGTTCAGCGAACGCATTGCAAAGGTCGCTGACGAGAACATCCGCTTCCTGTACCTGTCCATAGACCTAGATTCCTTGTTAGGTGGATGGACAGGCACCGAAGGATCAGCTAGTTCCTTCTTAGTGGCAGCAGCTACCACCATAGCATCCACAAACTCCCTTGGTCAGAAATTGTTTATCTGCTAGTGCCGTGATAAATTTTGAGGGTCTCCTGGGGGTGGGGTCCACTGAATCAGGAGCCGTCCACGCCTTTTTTGCTACCACCTGCATGAGGGGGTCAAAGGGGGGGGACACCCAGGAGGTGGAAGGGCGAGAGCCAAACGCCTCAAGATACACAGATTCATCCTCCGAAGGGCTAAGGGCTGGCCAATTTCCCCTCTGTTTCAGGATTTCTAGAATGTCTGCAAAGGAGACATCTTCAGAAGGGGAACGGGGGGAACCCTCGGAATCCTCTAAATCTGTGTCAGAGGTGACAGACTCAGGTGAGTCTATGTGTTTCCTCTTACACTTTCTCTTCCTAGGGGGCTCTTCTGCCAATTCAGGAGAGGCCTCGGAAGAGGATGAGATCCCCACAGGGGATTCTTGAGGAGCTGGCTCTCTGCGGTTTGGGATGAGGGAGTGAGTAGACATGACCTGAGGCACCGAAGAGGGAGGGGCGGACGGAGCCGACTGTGGAGTTGAACCAGGTTCCAACACACTCCGCATGACCTCGAACGCACCCCTGTCAGGCAGAGCCAGAGGCCCCTGCTCCAAAAAGCTGAGGACCCCCCTCGGCACCGACAGTGATGGTTCCGAGGCCGATGGAGCCGAACTTACCAGCGCCGAAGCACCGAGAGGGAGAGCGGGGTCGGACAAGGGTCCGATGCCACTCACCCCCTCGGAGCCGACGAGGGAAGTCTGGCGCCGAGATTCTTCTAAGGAAGAAATCGGAGCCGATGACGGAGCCGAAGACATTTGTATCGGCTCCGACGCTACCACAGTCTCGGTTCCGAAACTCCCCGGCTCCGAGCTCAAAGGAGTCGGAGGAGGAACATATTGAGGAACAGGGTCAGGCATCGACTGATGAGTCGGGCTCTGGAGCATTTGGGCCAGTGCCTCGGACTTAAGAAGTCGACTCACTACCCTCTGTAGGTCATGGTCCGAAAGCCTCGATGACCTAGAGGAGTGAGATCTATGGCTCCGTTCAGACAGCAAGGGAGATGCTGGAGCCGAATGAACGGAGCCAAGGGACGGTGACCTAGACCTCTTTCTAGGATGTCGGCTCCGATGGTATCGGAGCCGACACAGGAATTTCCAATGCCTCGGCTCCAGCTGGAGCCGAGGAAACCACAGAAGCTGCAGTCTGAGACTCATCGGCTCCAGCAGGAGCTGATGTAGCAGGAGGTTTTGAAGCCTTAGGCCTCGACTCAGAAGCTGGAGTCGAGGACCTAGAAGCCTTAGAGGGTTTGCCCGAAGAAACAGTAAGGGAACCCTCAGGCTTAAGCAAACCTCTTAAAATAAGTTTATTTTTTCTTTCCTGCAGGACTCTGGGGCTGAAGCCATGGCATACAGCACAAGAGTCCTGCAGGTGTAAAGGTCCCAGGCAGTAAACACAAGAAGTGTGACCGTCTGTCAGAGACATTTTCTGACAGCACGAGTCACACTTCTTGAAGCCTGAGACCTTTGAATCCTTGGACATTTTCAAGGAACCGAAAAGTGTAACCACCACACAAAAAACACAAACACACCGATTACACTATGAGAAAAAAGTTTAAACTAAATTAAAACTAATAAAATTAGTTAGTTAGTTTCAAAGAAAACTAAGCTAAAAGGGGGTTTAAATTAGCCAATTAGACTGATCTAATGAACTGACCTGAGCCGGTAAAAAAACAACACCTCGATAGCTGTAGCGGCAAACGAGATCTGAGGTAGTACCGCCTAGCATTGTGGGATATAAGGGGAGCCTCGAGCCGGTGGAACCAACTCTCGAGCTTTTTAGAGTGGCCGAGTCGGAGCCGAGGTCGGCTCCGAACCCATCCAGCAAGAATGAAGGCGAGATTGACAACTTAACATCAGCTCTTACACTTTACAAAAAAGCACATAAACAGGCATGTCCAAGGGTCAGCTTCCGGTGATTTCTCCTGTCCACCTGGTGAATCTGGGCATACTGGGGCAATGCAGCAACTGCATCATGTACACAGACAACCCTCTCCTCCTACCACCCAACACTACAACCTGCGACAGATGCACTTACATAGCCAAACTGGAAGCAAAGCTCTCTCCGGCCATGATTGTGCTACACAGTCAAGAGGAGAAGGTTAACACTTGCACTACACCTCAAGCAACTCATTGCCCTTCAAAACTCAAACCATCAACACCCACACATAGCAACACTAAACCCACATATGCGGAGGTCCTTAACATTAACCTGCCCAACTAACAAGGACCTCCGAAGCTGAAATGCAAACAAACACCAGTCAAAACCAAAGTGACACATAGCTCACAACACCAGTGTGTCACCCAACAACAGCCCTTAAGGCAAGACAATGTACCCAACACTTTAGTCATAGGTGACTCTATAGTCAGGCACACGGATGTCCCACTCACCAGGCTGAACAAGGAGAAAATTAAAGTCAGCTGCCTGTCGGGTGCCAGGATCCGCCACATAACGCATGCACTCAAGTCACTCCCCAACAAGTAAAAATACGACTCTGTCATTGTCCATGCTGTAGTGAATGACTTGAGACGTACCTCCCTGGACTACATGAAAAGAGACATGGAAGAGCTCCCGGATCATGTGGCCCAGGCAGGTATGACCCTAGCCCTGAGTAGCATCCTGCCTTCGACCAGAATGATACCACAGTTTAAGGACAAAATGACTGACTTCAACAATTGGCTAAGCTTCTGGTGTCATTCAAAGGGGATCCAGCATCTGTCTGCCTGGGAAGACATGATCGACAAACCACGATGCTTTGCCAGAGATGGTTTACACCTGTCACCCCTGGGATTCAGGTTACTGGCTAAAGCTCTTGCCACCCCTATAGTGCCTTTTTAGGCAAGGTTCAAAGGACAAAACCACCACTGTAACAGATACAAGCATGCAAAATCTAAAGGTAATGTTACTCAATGCTAGAAGTCTAAACCTCAAAATGCACTCTCTCGAGGCACTCCTAAAAATGGAAAACATAGATATCTGTGCAGTATCTGAGACTTGGATCAAGGCTCCTGAGAGCACCCCTGCAATACCAGGCTACAACTCTTACCATACTTTTCGGCCACAAAACCAAGACTGAAACACTAAAGGTGGAGGAGTGTCCATATTCACCAAGGATATTCACACCTCCAGGCTAGGTGCCCAACACAATGCATCTGAAATTCTGCAGGTGCAACTAACACTAGGTAAGACTGCAATCCAAACTGTAGCTTGCTACAGATCCCCCACCATGCCCCAACATTCTCACTACACCTTTCTAAACATACTGGAAAATATTAAGATACAACCAGACACCCTAATACTGGGTGATTTCAACTACCCTGCCATTAACTGGGAAAGCTACGCGGGTACCGACTCCTTTTCCCAACGGTTCTTGGAATTCATAAATTCCAATGCCCTGGATCAACTAATCCATTGTCCCCAAAAGGGGCTCCAATATCCTAGACCTGGTCATTACCAACATGGGAGATAGATGCTCCAACACCAGTGGTCACCCCCTCATTGGTCAGGTCTGACCATAAGCAAAACACCCTTGACATCCACATCCCACCCCCACCCCCCAGTAAGGAAACCTCCTTAAAAAACTTTTCCAAAGCCAACTTCATGCTACTGAAGTCAGAAGTGACAAACTTCATGACACCCATGCAGACAGAATATGAAAGTTCGACTGCAGAATCCTGCACTAAGGCACTGTACGAGCACATCCACTAGTGCATGAATCGTGCCATCCCAAATAGAACCAAGATGCTCTCTTCCAAAAAAAGGAAGCCAATCTGGTGGTCCCCTGCTATAAACAAACTATACAACAGAAGGAAGAAACTGTTGAAAAAAAGAGGAAAATCCCAGGATGCAAAAAACTCCCTCACTAGCCTCAGTAAGAAGCTGAGATTCCTCATAAAATCCTCAAAAGCTAGTTACGAAAATAAAATTGCCAAAGATTCCAAAGACAACCACAAGGCATTCTATAGTTATGTCAAGAATCTAAATGGCAATGTTCAGATCTGCTCTGAGCTTCAACAGAATGGCATTAAATATACTGATCCCAAGGATATTGCCAATATCCTGGCAGATCGATTTAGTGCCAACTTCACCCTCCTCTTACCCCCTAAAGGGCCCATCTCAATACCAAGATTGCAAAATTCCAGTAATCACGGCCACACAGGTAAAAACCGCACTCTCCAAAGCTAAGAATACAGCATCCATGGGACCAGATGACATCCCAGGCTGTGTATTACATGAACTGGCACCTCACGTAAGTATCATGTTTAATCATAGCCTCACCTCAGGCTTCGTATCCACTGAGTGGCGCACAGCTACAGTTATCCCACTACACAAGGGGAGGATCCAACTTGGATCCCAGGAACTACCGTCCCATCAGTCTGACGAGCCTGATCTGCACGGGCATGGAACACATTATCATGGAACTTATAAACAAAGACATTGGCAACCTTCAAACACTGGACCCCACCCAGTTTGGGTTTGTGAAGGGCCGATCTTGTCTCCTGAACCTGATTGACTTCTTCGAATCAGTCTCCAGAGCTGTGGACGAGGGTAAGGCGGTCCACACAGCCTATCTGGACCTCGCCAAGGCCTTCAACACCATCCCCCACTCTGGAATCATAGATAAACTTACTAAGTTGAGCATAAATCCCTACGTCACTCGATGGGTTGCCAACTGGCTTACTGACAGAACCCAGACTGTAAAAGTAGCTGACTCCAAATCCAGCTCCAGGCAGGTGACAAGTGGAGTACCTCAGGGTTCAGTCCTGGGACCACTCTTGTTTAGCATCTACTTCTCTGAAGTACAGGCCAACACCAAGGGACTCTGGCTAACAAAGTTTACAGATGACTGCGAACTGGGAGCCATTACTGAATTCACAAATGATGTGGATATTTTACAAAAGGGCCTTACAGAAACAAACAGATGCCTAGTGCAGAACCATGGGCTCAAGCTTAATGCCAAGAAATGTATAGTTATCCCCTTTGGAAAAAAACATATACCCATGAATTACCACATAGGTGGCAGTACACTAAACATCGAAAGTGTGATGAGAGACTTAGGGACACAGGTGGACAGTCATCTCACTTTCGATAACCACATCGCCACAACAGTCAGGAAATCCTACGTGGCACACCCCATCACTAAGGGCTTTTCATCGAGAAAAAAGGAGGTCATTGTCCCACTGTACTCATCCCTCATTAGACCCATTACAGAGTATAATGCCTCGTTTGGTATGTACCTCACAAGACATCTGCAACAGCTGGAAAGGCCACAGAAATACCTCACTAAAAGAATTACAGGCCTAAAGCAGATGTCATATGCTGACCATCTAAAAAAACTCCAGCTATACTCTGTGGCATATCGTCTACTCAGAGGCGATCTCCGAGTAACATACAAGGCCATGTCAAACCCTGAGCTGTTGGACATGTTCCAAGAAATCCCAATACCGCAGAGCCACACGCTCCAGGGATCTAAACCTTGTCATCACAATGAACAAAACATGTTGGAGGGATAGGTTCCTGACTCAGAGACTCCCCGTACTCTGGAATAGACTGCCCATACAGGTCACGCAGAGCGCCTCCTTGGCCCTCTTCAAAAGGAACCTTGATGATTGGATGGAAGATAGAAAATTCAACCTGGGGATCATGTCAGTCGCCCTGCTAGACATGGGTCCAGAGAAGTAAATATTGTGGGAAGAAATATCCAGGGAATTGTTATGGCTAGGCTTGTATAGGCCCTAGGGCCGATAGCCTAGTACCAACCTATGAATAATAGGGGGTTAATGGCTCTAAAATAGGGACAAATGCTTGCTCCCATAAACATTTCAAGTACCAAATGTGTCAACCAGGAACCAATGTATACATGATAGCACTGGCAAATCTGCATGGCTGTTGTTCATGCATTATCACATCACGGCCATTTGGCAGGTCAATGCCATTGCCCACTTCTATGTAAACAGACGGAGGGGGTTGTACATCTACAATACGATACTGCCCAAATCAGATCATATAAAAATTAAGACCAACAAACATTCGTGCCGTGACAACAGCGAAAAGCAATGCCAATAAGTTCTCATTTAATTGTTGTTGTGTCTTTCAGCTTTTCCCGGTTAGGGGTCACCACAGCGGAACTCCGGTCCGCTAATGATTGGCAGTAGATTTTTACGTGCCGAGTTGCCAGCTCTGACGCATAACCTTCAACAAAGGTACGCCTATTCACGCATGTCTCCACGCAGACGACGCTAGCTGAGAATCGAGCAGGACAGCGTCTTACTGTGAGGCGATAACGCTACCGCAGCACCACCACCGCAGTATAGTAAGTTCTCATTTAATTACATTGCATAAAAAACTCTACTGTTGGTGCTTCACACATCCTTGCTGGTGAGATTTCTAAGTGAGCGCTGGCTGCAATGATTAATTTGAGAAGATTCTCTCTTTTGTATATATACACACAGGGGCATGATACAGTAAGATACAACACTGAGGCATACAAAAAAACTTAAGGTATAAAGGAATTTAAAAGAAAGTCTTTTATGGATATTAAAGTGTGCAGTCTATACTTTGAGGTTACCAGACAAATCTCGTCACCCAAACTATCCGAGCAAACCCTAACCCTGACACACTATTTGCCAAAAAAAATGTCATTAAGGTAATTTATCTTCTTACCTTTTAACTCTTCCGTTTGTCTTAAGAGGTTTTCCGGTATTTAGCGAGATCTTCTGCTTATCTAAGAATTTTCCAGATGTTTAGTGGGCGCTTCCTGCATACCTAACAGTGTGGCTTCCATTCATTTCATTGGTGCAGCACTAAGTTTAGTCCAGTCAAAAGGCTGGGCGTTCTTGCATTAGTAGCCACCACTTAGTTATATACTAATGACTTCTACATCAAGAAAAAAAGTTAACCATTCACATAGTTAGGCTATCTAAAAAATATACAGTTACTTAAATATGTACATGCTGGATGCCGCGGTGGTGTAGTGGTAGCGTTGTTGCCTCACAGCAAGAGGTTCTCCCGTTCAATTCTCGGCTGGAGTGTGGGGAGTGCCTTCTGTGTGGAGTCTGCATGTCCTCCCCGCGGTTGGGTGGGCGTTCGAAAGACATGCGTAAATGGGCGTGCCTTCGTTGAAGGTTGAACATAGAGCTGGCACCTCGGCCAGCATCAAAATCTACTGCCAATCATCAGCAGACCAGAGTTCCGCTGTGGCGACCCCTAACCGGGAAAAGCCGAAAGACAACAACTTAAATATGTACATGCTGCAGTCTGCAGATGAATGTACAACAGACACAGAAACTTTCTACAGGACTATGTTCGCAGCCATGTGACTATCTCTTGGCTGCACGAATGTTGCTACCTTTCAAATAACTAAAGTGTGACAAATCCTTAAACACTATAAAGGACTGCACATCAATTTTGCCGAAAACAAAAGCAATTTTTGGAGAATTCAAGTTGTTTGTGCCATTTCTTACAACATTAGGTGTTTCTGATGAAATACGTGTTTTATGCAACTACTAACGGAAACTTGGCAAATATTTGTTGTCCTAACATTTGCTATTTTCATGTCAAGAACCCCACTGCCCAAATAGGGACTCTCCTGCGTTAACATATATAGACAGCAACCCTAGGCTGCACAACCCAGTTATTAAGGCTTCTCAGTGTCACGTCAATCAACGTGTAGATTTAGCCCTGTTTTATAAAGCTCCGATATCTTGTATTCAAATCAACCATCATCCCTGGCATTTTTTTCTCGGATAATTCTCTCTTTCAAGTTGAACTTGCTGCCTTTCAATGTCATGGAAAGGGTAGGAAATTTAAAACCAGAAGGTGCGGGGTATTATTTACTTTAATACTTACTGACCTTTCATTACCAAGAAAGTCCCCCTGGGTAGGAACCCATTTTCAGCGGAGGCCCTGGGAGAAAACTTCCAGAGTGTTACAAAACATTTTAAGAGCAGTCATTTTACAGTCTTTAAAAATAACACAAAACCACAGTTTAAATAGGTTCATAGGTATGTATTAGGCTATCTGCCCGAGGGCATTTATAAGCCTAGCCAGAGTGTGTCGGCTTTCGCCACACCACTGATTAACTGATCCTCTGTCAAGCAAAGCCAATGAAGTGATCCCAGGGGTGTATTTTCTGTTACCAATCCACTCGTCAAGGTTTCTCTTGGAGTGTTAGTGAGGGGCTCTGCCTGATGTAATTTGAATTTTGTTCCAAAGCATGGGGAGTTTGTGACAGGAATCTATCCCTCCAGCATGTTCTATTTATTGTTGTGGCGAGGCTTGCAGTGACTTGGATTTCTTTGGGTGGAGCATGTCCATCAATTCTGAGTTGGACATGGCTTTGCAAGTCAGGCAGAGATCACCTCTTAGTAAGCGATATGCCACTGAGTACAGCCGGAGTTTTCAGTCGGACTGCATAGCACATATGTTTGAGACCAGTAATCCTCTTGGTGAGGTACTTTTTTGGTCTTTCCAGCTGTTGGAAGTGTCTTGTGAGGTACATCCCAAATGCGGCATTGTACACTATGATGGGTCTAATGAGTGACGAGTAGAGGGGCACTATAACCTCTATTTCTAGATGTGAACCCTTTAGTAATTAGATGGGCCACATAGAAGGATTTCCTAACTACTTTGGCAATATGATTGTCAAAGGAGAGATTACTATCTAAAAAAAACTACCAGCAAAAGAAGCAAAGTATTTCCAAAAACAACGACCACGGATCCAGCACCAAAAGTTTATTGCACACAAATCCCTAGCGCCTCGGCCTTCGCCTTCCAGGAGAATGAGAGATTACTATCTACCTGGGTCCCCAGATCTCTTATTACCTCTTCTGTATTAAGGGGGCTGCCACCTATGTGGTAATCATGGGTGTTTTGTTTTTCCCAAATGGGATGACTATGCATTTTTTGGCATTTAGCTTGAGGCCATGATTTTGACACTAGGTGTCCATCTCAGCAAGGCCCTTTTGGAGGATGTCCGTGTCAACCAGAGAGTCAATTATGGCTCCCAGTTTGCAGTCATCGGCAAACTTGGTTAGCCACAGTCCTCCTGTGTTTGCCTGTACTTCTGAGAAGTATATGCCAAACAGTAGGGGTCACAGGACCGAGCCTTGTGGGACACCACTTGTGAGTCGGACCTGGAGCCCACTATTCTTATCGTGTGAGTTCTGTCTGTAAGCCAGCTGGCAACCCATCTCGTGACGTAGGGGTTTATGTTCAGGCTGGTGAGTTTTTTCTGCAATACCAGAGAGGGGAATGGTGTCGAAAGCCTTGGCGAGGTCAAGGTAGGCTGTTTGAACCACCTTTCGCTCGTCTATGGCCTTGGTGACTGTCTCGAAGAAGTCAACCAGGTTTAGTAGGTATGATCTGCCCTTAAAGCCGAACTGGGTCGGGTCAAGTGTTTGGAGGTTTCCAATGTCTTCGTTAAAGAGTTCCATGATGATGCGCTCCATAGCCCTGCAGACCAGGCTAGTCAGGCTTATGGGGTGATAGTTACCAGAGTCAGTTGTGGCCCCTCCTTTGTGGAGAGGAATAACCATTGCTGTGCGCCATTCGATGGGCACGTAGCCTGTGGAGAGGCTGAGGTTGAACAGCGTGTTAAGGTGGGGCATTAGTTTGTTCTGTAGTTCGTGCAAGACGCAGCCTGGGACACCATCTGGTCCCATTGACGTTGTGTTTTTGGCTTTTGAAAGGGCTGTTTTCACCTGTGCGTCTGGGATTTTTGGGACACTACACTTTTCCGGTATTGTTGTGGGCCCTTTTGGAGGTGAGAGGGGGATGAAGTTTGACTGAATCTATCTGCCAGGATGTTGGCAATATCAGCAGGTTCAGTATATTTTGTGCTATTTTGCGCTAGTTCAGTGCATATCTGCGAGTTGCCACTTAGATTCTTAACATAGCTAAAGAAGACTTTGTGGTTATCTTTTGAATCCTTGGCTATTTTTCTTTCGAAGTTAGCCTTGGATGATTTCATGAGGGACCTCAGTTTCTTACTGATACTGATCAGGGATGTCTTTCCTTTTTGGGATTTGCCTTTTTTCTGAACTAGTTTCCTCCTATTGTATAGCCTGTTTATTGCAGGGGTCCACCAAACTGGTTTCCTTCTCTTAGAGGAGTGAGTCTTGGTTTTGCTAGGGATGGCATGATCCATGCATCCTTGTAGGTGCTCATAGAGTGCATTTGTAAAGGTTTCTGCATCGTGGGGCAGCGTTATCCTTTAGCGTGGGGAATGTGAACCTTACCACTTCTGTCTTAAGTAAGGTGAAGTTTGCTTTAGAAAAGTTTTTTACTGTGGTTTCCTTAGTTGGGGGGTGGTGGTGAGGTGTGGACATCCAGAGTGATTAGTTTATGGTCTGATCTAACCAGTGACTGGTTGACCTCCGGTGTGTAACACCTGTCGCCCATGTTGGTGATGACCAGGTCCAATATGTTTTCACCTCTGGTAGGGGAGTTTACCAGCTGAGCCAGGGCATTCGAGTTGATGAATTCCAGGAAGCACCGGGCCTGGGAATTTGTACTCTAGTAGTTTTCCCAGTGAATGGTAGGGTAATTGAAAATCACCCAATATCAGGGTGTTTGGTAGGACTTTTATGTTTTCCAGTGTCTCCAGAAAGGTGGAGTGGTGGTCCTGAGTCATGGAGGGCGATCTGTAGCAAGCCACAATTTGCATTGCAGATTTGCCCGATGTTAGTTGCACATGGATGATCTCAGAGGTATCATGCTGTGCCACTAACCTGGAAGTGTAGGTATCCTTGATGAATATGGATACACCCCCTCCTTTTGTGTTTCGGTCGGTGTTCTGAGGCCGACACGTGTGGTATGAGTTGTAGCCCGGTAGTGCTGGGGTGCTCCCTGGAGCCTTGAACAAGGTTTCAGTTACTGCACAGATGTCGACGTTCTCCATACTGAGGTGTGCTTCGAGCGTGTGCATTTTGAGATTTAAACTCCTGGCGTTGAGTAGCATAACCCTCAGTTTTTTGTTAATTAGAACAACCTATGAAAATGTTTGTTAAGAATAGATACAAGTTATATAAGAATTATTTAATAGATACATTTTAGCTAGTTTATTGAGAAATTAATGATAAATTAGTATAATACAAACAGGATTTGCAATAGGAAGGGTGAGAAAAGAAAGCTTATGGCATACTCAGGGGGAAGCCAAGGGGGAGATATATTGATAGAAATGAGTGAAGAAGGGAGAGTGAGGACATGTAAGGTATTAAGTATTTATCATACCTCTCAACCTCGTGGTGCTAGAAATCTGGATAAAGCCTAATAAAATGGAGGACAAAGGCCCAAAAATAAGAACAGATTTTAAATATTATGCATATATACTTAGAAACTTACTAGAATAACATGGTTTGTATTCACATACTTTTTAACAGAAGGATTTGAAATCTGAAACTCAAATGCATGTCATGTCACTATTTAGGAACTTCAATCCTCATAAAAATCACAGTGAATTGACAGAAATGCACACATTTTATGAGGAATACACCAAAAATATAAGGCAAAAATCTGGACATTCTGTGAAAATCTGGACAGTTTAGAGGTATGCTTACATTTAAAGATATAATTATCCCAACAATGAGCAAGAACAGGGACTGCTTTTGGATAGGAAGCCTTTCAGAATGGTTCTGAAGGATGGGGGGGGGGGGGGGGGTTTGACCTGGTGGATACAGACAAGGAGTTAAAGACATTAGCAACATGGTATGTATGAGTAGACAATGCCTAGTACATTTTGTAGGTTTGTGGAAGGAAAGGAAAGACAATATGTGTTGAGAACGCATATGCTAAAAGGACATGACCTAGCATCTACTACCTAGCCCATACCTCTCAAATGTCCCTAATTTTGACTCAAAATTTAGCTCTGTCCCTCTTAATCCCTCCTAAAAAACAGTGACTTGTGGGGAAAAAGTGAAGAATTAACATTTAGTAAGTAATGAAAATAATTAGACTTGCAGACTTGTTTTACTTCAGAAATGTGTATTAATTCACATTATCTTATCCTGACTCTGTCTTGAGTTAATACTAATAATAATTTAAGTGTCCCTGATTGTCTGTGATTATTTCTGGGATTTTTTAATACCATACATCTCAAGTGTATCTCATTAGGAAGAATGCTCCTCATTTGGGGTCTTAAAAAGTTAATGTTCCTTGCAGTTCCACACTGAAAGGGTCTGTCACACATTCAGTATTAGTAATTTTTTAACTGATGACCATGGCAAATTGAACCATATTTATTAAAAGAAGGTTTTAGTAAGCTGCCAGTAAGTTTTCCACATTTTGCCCATTTATTCCACATTATGAGAGGTAGTGTTCCTCATCTAGGAAATGGGAGGCTGAGAGCTATGCCTAATTCTGTTGAGATCTGTCCGATTGCTTGAGAGTTATGACTAGCTTTTAAAGTCTCTGTACTTGGGAGTGCATAAGGATTGTGGCAGAAGACTGTTAAGAGAGTAAGTAGGTTAGAAAGAAGTCACGGGACTGAATGTAGTTCTTAAAGGGCTATTTACCATCTGCTTCTTCATATCAGCTTCATGAAAAACTGGCAAACTGAAGAAACGTTACATAAACAAATGACTGTGAGGTGCCCCTAACTTGAATAATAATTTTGGTGGGAGGTGCAGCAGAAGTGGCAGGAATATGTAGATGACTTCTGATTGTTTTGGTGAGAGAAAGCTGGTGAGGTGTTACTGTGTCCAAGAGGTTATAACAAATACAGTACTTCCAAGTCATTTATTGTTACTGTCTATTAGTGGGCAAAAAGGGGAGGGTACAAAACTATTTAATGGAAGCACTGATTACTATCATTCCTCTCAACCTATAGGCATTAGAGAATGAAATTAAGTACATCATCCATCTACACCCCCTTTTCCCATTTTTGCACATAGGGTCGGGTGTCACTAACAATGACAATCATGTAGAGCCAAGGTTTACACTGCTGGTTGGTTAGCCCTGCCACAGTAATTTTTCCACACAATACACTCTGACACACAGCCACATCTATGGCCAGTTTACAGTGTCCAATCCACCTACTGCATGTCTTTGGAATGTGGGAGGAAACCAGAGAAAACCCAAAGACAGCGCTATTCGCTGTACCACTGCGCCACCCAATGGACTTAAATACAAACGCTCTTGAAAAGTAGATACTGCCAGGCCCCAAAAAAAACTTTAGAGTTCCTAAACACATTACAATTTGAATATCAACTGACACATCTCTTCCCACTTCCAGTAGGAAACAATTAAATAATAATCCAAGCTCAAATTCAGTTGTATTATACTGCTTTAAAATAGGCAGAGGTACAAATTATATCTGTAAAGACAAACATATATAGAAAAGTATATACTCAGTAGAATCACGATTACTACAATTAAGACTAACCAAATGAGTCAAGCGACTTCCTAAAACCATTAAGCACAGGGCATTTCACATCTCTTGTTTCAAATTAAATGGCACAGTTTCGCTACAGACTTCAGCAAATACAACAGCCTTGACTTGTTGCCTCTGGCAAAATGCACACACCCTACCTACAAAGACAGCCTTGCAATCTGAAAGCTTGCATCACATGAAAGGTATATATGAACAGTGCACCTTCTGACCATTCTTTAACAATACTAAGATTGGAAATGTTGCAGTTTTCTGATACAGTTCAGTATTATTTGCTTCACAAGACAATCATTTTATTCCACACAGGCTCCAACATAAATTCAGTATAAAAATTATTTAACAAGTTTGACAGAATGGCTAATGCTTTCATCTCGTAAACACAACGTACAAGTTTTGATTATGGGCCGAAGTTGTTAGCTAGTCTTAAAATGGCAATTCAGGGCAGTCAGCCTAGTCTAAACCTGTAAGCAATCACGGTAGATAAATGATAATGAATCATACTTTTACTTTAACAGCATATCCCATTTTGCAAGTATAAACCGATACAATTTAATCGTGTGCTTCCTAGTTAATATTCTTAGAAAGTCCTAGTTAACATTCTTAGAAAGTGTACCGCATTTTTTTCATTTGGTTCGAAATCGCTCCACACAGGAAGACCAGAATCATTCATCTTATATATCCCATTCACTCAAGCCATGAAACAATGCATAACGCTTTGTAATATAGACAATGCGTAAAACAGGAAACAAAAAGCAAAACAGAACAAAGACAGTGGATAGTCAGATCAGAGAATGAATGAAAATGAAACAAAAATATAGCAATAAGATAGAACAAAGGCAGAAGATAGTCGGAAGTGATCAGAGAATGAATGAAAATGAAATAAAAATGCAACAATACTCTTTATGACATACATGGTAAGTTAAAAAAATACCATAATCAAGCATCCTGTAGGCCATTACAGCTGAAATATAACAATCATACCTGGAGTCTGTATGGATCAATGACCCTATGTTTTGTTAAGATTCTGAGAAAGGCTGCAAATTATCTTGAAGATCTGGTAAACTATCGCGGTCGTAAATTTGGACTTTTCACTAGTGACAACATAGCATGGCAATGCATAATATGTTATTTTCTGATGGATTTAATTTGAATACATGGCATATTACAAAATTATCCTCATTTGCTATTCAGAAATATTCTTTAACCAGTAGCACCGCTGTGAATGGACAGGTGAAACTGGTGTGCATACTGTAAGAGTATGCCACAATAATTCAAGGGATATGCTACTACTTCTGGTAATGAGGTACCAGTAGTAGCAGGGATCAGCAAAACCACCCTTGAATGCTTTTCTGAAATCAGCTCTTCTTGTGCTTTTGAAAAGTTTTCACTCTTCTTCCTTATTTTTTACTTTTTAGAACTGAATAAAAAACATTCTTTATTTAAAAAATTTACTTATATTTTTACTTAAAAATTAAAAAAAGGTGGTAAGCCAGCAATGCAGGCAACACCTACATCCAGTGGGAACCAATCATTATGCAACAGACAGTACTTCAGCAACCTGGACAGCTTGGTGCATCGAGGAGCATGACAGAACCACAGAGAGACAGAGGCACAAAGTCAATTTCAAGAATAAGTATTCTAATAATAATAATAATAAATAATAATAATAATAATAATAATAATAATAAAAGTGGAGCTACAGGTGAGAGGTGTGAGGCAGTGCTAAAAAGGACAAGTGGATGTAGGTTCACTGGTGTGGTGATTAAAAAAATGCATGTAAGTAACTTGTATTAGAAGTTGGAAAGGAGGAATGTAAGGTAGTAGTATATAAAGAAATAAGAGCGTTAATTATCAGCAAAGAGGAAAGTAGAAGGACATATGTTTGAGAACTGGTGTGATCCAAGATTAGATGAGGATAAGAAAAAAGGTATTACACTGTTGGATAGGTTTAGGTGAGGTGACTGCAGCTACTAAAACATGAAAAGGGAATAGTGAGTGGGCCAGGTGGTTTTACCATAGTTTTTATAAAATGGTGGGAGTAGATTTTAGTGCTATGTTGTCTGAGCTGTATAATGACATAGCAGATGGGGGTAAATCCCAAATTCTATGAAAGAGGTAAACAGTGGTGTTACCAAAAGATTAAGCAGATATTCAAGATCCTGTGAACCAAAGGCCTGTGTATTTAAAGTAACAGATGCAGAACTAAAGTGGTAAACATAGTGGTAGTTACCAAACGATTAAGTGGATATAAAAGACCTTGGGCAGGATTCACGAAGCCTCCGTGTAAGAGTTACAAGGCTTACACAGAGGCTGCAGTTAAACGGTGTGACGTCAGCATGTCATGCATATGCATGAGGGCATGCTGAATCACACCTAAGGCTAACACGGTCCGTGGAAGACAGTAGGGGGCGTGTCCATTGGCCGAGCCCTGCAAATGGACACGCCCCCAAAAGAGTAACAGTCCCGAAAGTAAACCCCCATGACAGAGTCCGTGTAAATGTGAATAAACACAACACAACACATGCCCCCACAGACTATGAACATAAAATGTAGAAATGAACATCTTATATTTTTTTTTTAAATTGTAAAGATGTTTGCCCGTGAGTGCGCTCGTTTGCGCGGGCATGCCCGTAGCTTAGCCACAGTTAGCAGTCAGTGGAAAAGCATGTAAGAACTAAATATGCAAAGTAAGCCAAAAAGCAATAGCGTAGCGGTAGAGACGTCGGCTGAAGAGCAGGCAGTCATGGTTCGAGCCCCCACAACATCAATTTTTATTTTTAGTGAAATAAGCACGAAACAAGTCCCTGACAAATATGTACACATATAAAATTATATTTTATGTAAAATGTAATGAAATGGGCCATGTATTTTGAAGAAATGTGAGATAATACAGTCTAACAAGTCTAGTACATCTGCCTGTAGGGGAGCAGTGTTTTTACAGGTTTAAAATGAGTGCCCGTAGGTGAGCAGTGGTTTAACAGGTGTAAAATGAGTGCCCGAGGTTAAGCAGCGTTTTAACACGCTGAAACTGTGTGCCCGTAGCTGACCTGAGCGTAATATGCGTGCTGACAGCCAAATGACGCGTAAACCAGCGTAACCCGTTTGCGCGGAGCTGCGCGCCGCGCCAACAAGCTAACCGACTGGCAACGTTGAGCAAGCTGTATCAAAACTGCCTTTACACAGACACACCTCCTAGGCTGTGTAGACAGACATAAAATATAAAAAGCAATGGCCAGGTTCGAACCCAGGATACCATGCACCATAGTCAAAGTACTGAACCACTAAGCCAGGACAGTTGCACTTAGAAATGCAGTAATAGCATATATATAGGAATGAATAGAAAGAGGAGCATGACAAAGCAGGTTTTGTGAAGCTGATACAATTCCAAAATGGCCAATCACAGATAAGTGTGGGAAAAACGGCATATATAAGCCCCATAGGCGGGAATACACAGCATAACCGATTGTAGAACCGACTTGCAGCCAGGATGTCAGGTGTGGGTGAGGGTAGTTGCTTCCGAGCACAGAGGTGGGGCGTTGAGGAGTCCAAATATATGGTTTGGCTCCATGTCCACAATCATGGGGCCCAACTCATGCAGGGCCAGGTCCTGTGGGAAGCATATAGGGCTGATGCGTGGGACCGGTTGGCTCATGATCTCACCAGTGCCACAGGGATACCAAGGACTGGTGAGCAGGTCCGTCACCACCATGCGGACCTGAAGAGACAGAAGCAGGACCAACTGAACCGTTGGATCCAGGAGGCCCGACAAATGCCCAACGCCCCACTACTGAGTAAGCTGCATGTAATTATTTATGTAAGAAATTAACCTAGCTGATATTATGGAGATGTGTATTCCAATATTACTTTATTTATATTACAGCTGCAGGTGTCCGTTCTGCGAACCGTCGAGCCTATTGCAATATGCTGGCACGGTTGCGCCACCAGGCAGGACAGTAACTCTTTCCCTGGAACTGTAAATAAATATATAAGTATGACAGTTAGCAGAAGAGTGCAGTGTAGTCACTAATTAATAAAATGTGCAAGTAACAGTGTAAGACGGTTTGCAAGTATTGCTTGATTACAAAAGTGTGATGCAGCCTGTAATCCAAACATAAAAATGAAACAAGTCTGAAATAAAGATGTCCCACATGTAATATAATAGTACATAACCTGCAGCAAGCTGAAAAGTACAGCTGCAGAAGCTGAGTAAAACACATGTGTGAAATATATCCCTGTTGAAATACAGAAACATGACAGAAGTGAGACTGTTGGAAAGGATTGTTATAACTACAGGTAAAACATGTCAATAAAGCCTAGAATTAAGTACCATCCTGAATTGTAAAAATAAAACAAGTAAGAGAGTGTGAGAAAGAGGTATGAATCCACCAATAAAGTAGTAATAACTCCTGAATAAAGTATACTGCAGTCAGTACAGAATGAAATGAATGTGACAGGCAGAACCAAACAGTAACATGTGTTGAAAACGGTACCGCAGCTGGAATGTGTGTCCCAAAATCTGGATATGTTGCTCTCAGTCTGCAATATGCAGATAGTATGGTTGTCTGAAATACCAAACATCCACAGTTGTCTATAGCTATATAAAGCAAATGTAGCAGGATGATGTAGCTGAACAGAGCCAGATATGAATGTGTATGAATAAAAATGAAAATGTATACTGATGTAGCAGTAACATTCCTATCACCAACCTGAAGTAGTTATCACATAGGAAACTGTAGGCAGAACTGTAGTGTGTATATATCTGCAGCTAGTAGAAATGTACAGCATATGTACTGGTATTTGAAGTTGTTCATTAAATTTTCTTCACCCTACCCTATAACCACATATAATCCATTCCACGTGAAATTGGTATGTGCAATCACAATTAACACCCCTGGACATTTGTCCTGTTGGTTCATACATATTTGCATGTACGTTGATGCATCTGCCCTGTTCATACATCCAAACCGGATGGCCTGTTGCCATCAATCAACCCTGCATGTTGTTGGATTGTGTATTGCTGTTCAAATTATGCATGTGTTATGCTTGCTGTTCAATGGTTTGAATATATGGGTGTTTGGTTAATGGGAATACTAATGCATGCTGTTACAACTAATTGTGAATGGTATTGTACGTTACTAACCCAAACTGTCATAACTTAATGCAAAACATAGGACGACAGGGAAGGCAGGTTCCAGCGGACCCACCTCTCCCTTCTCAGCTGGCGAGTGCACCTGGCAGTAGTGCCCAGGTCGGACCCTCCTCCGGTGGCCCTGTGCCACCTGCGGGTGGAAGCGCTGCAGGGGATGGGGCTCATCCGCCCTCTGCAAGTGTGGCCGGAGGAGAACATCCACTCATCCTCTGTAATGTCCGGACTGTGGTGCTTAAGGAGATCTGGGACGCTGTTCTTGGCCCCCTACGCCAGCTTGAGGCATGGGTGGCACACCTAAAGGGCGTGCCTGCTGCCCGGCCTACACAGCCCCCAGCACAGCCCTGTCCTGGGCAGTGAAGGCACACTGGCAACTGCCCATGGGTGGGGATCTCAGTTCCACTTTTGCCATCTGTGGGCTCATGGGCTCTGGATATCCAAACATCCGTCCCCGTCAATTGTGTAATCCCCCCACATGTGTCATAAACCTCCCCTGTATGCATCTTGTTTGTCTTGTTTGTTAACCTACCCAACCTACCTCCCCAGCTACACCGACTTCCTGTACCTGACATACCACTCTCACCTGAAAAAAAAAAAAAAAAAAAAAAAGGGCACCCTGTACCCACAAAAAAATTATGCCCCATACATAGCTGCCCATTTTGCACACGTCTGCTGGACATGGAAACTGTCAATTACAATTGGCTGTACAAGTATTATTGTTGTCCTTGCACCTCTCTCAGGGGTGGAAGGTTTCAAATGTCACACCAAATTACAAAACATATGCACAGCTGTTGCTGATGAAGAAATGGGCAGCTATGGGCCTTACCTGCATCCCTCCTGCAAAACCCGAGCTTGTTTACCTACTGTCCTGCCCTCTTTGTGACCCCTTTTTCACCACTTTCCTGTCTCCCCATTTTCATTTCTTTCAAAGAAATTAGCGCGGGTGTGCGCAAGAGTAAGCACTTTTAAGCAGTTGTAAGCGGGTATGCGCTTGTGTGCACAGAGCTAAACGCCAGTGCGCATGCGTGAGCTCCGCGCAAACCAGCGCTAACCCACTTACAACTGCTTAAAAGTGCCTTAGTCACTCTAAATGACAAGGCCTGTAGTCTGCTCAAAAGCAAAATAAAATCCCACTGTCAGTCCCGAACCCAGGACCTTGGAAACAGTAGTCTGCATGACTTACCACCAAGCCATGACTGCTATATAAGAACATTGTGCTATAATAAATATATCATGCAATAGTAGGAATGAATGTAAAGGGAATATAGGATGTGTAGTA